>NC_052642.1:1275945-1531856 GCF_016161935.1 Mauremys reevesii
TACTGATCCACTGTAACTTGCTGTAGAAAAAGTAGGATAAAATTGAGCAAGAAATGCTTCCCAGTGGTTATCAGGACTGGAATTGCTATTTTCAACAGCCATTGAGTTTTGTTTGTTTGTTTGTTTGTTTGTTTAAAAGGAAGACAGTGATATTGCATTGGCAAATTCCCCATAGAAAGAAAGAGTGGAACAAAAGAATAATAAAGGCAGCTCAACTTTTCCTCTTTTATGGAGGAGAGTCTTATAATATGCATCCAGATATCCTCCAATCACACCAGCTGAAAATTGTTCCACTTTACTGCAGCTCTGTCACCATATGGAACCAATCCTGTCAGTGTTTTGTACATCCAAAATTCCTGCACACTGACCCGCCCTGGGCGCGAGTTACCCGGGACCCCGGGCTGCCGCGGACGGAGGGTGTGGGGGGGGGGCGGGAAGAGCCCCGGGCTGGGGTGGCAGGAGGTGTGTGTGTGGGGCACTGGTGGGGGGGAAACGGGGAGCCCAGGGCTGGTGCGGCAGCGGGATGGGGAGGACACAGGTAGGGGGAAAGGGGAAGACCAGCGCAGGGGCAGCAGGGGTGTGGGTGGAGAGCCCAGGCTGTGGCAACACGGGGTGCGTGGGGAGCCCAGGGCTGGGGTGGGGGGCAGCCAAAAATTTTTTTGCCTGGGGCGGCAAAAAACCGAGAGCCGGTCCTGTAAAAAACAGTTAACTTTTTTTACAGAAGCTATTCTTTCTTGTGTTTTTTGTATAAATCCAAACTTTAAAAAGCAATATTGGGGTTTTTTAAATTAAAATACATATGTAAACACCCCTCAATTGCCAGTTTTCATATTCTTACCCAGTTGTTGTTTTGGTACTTTAAAAACACTATTTTTAAAAGAACAGGCTAGTATCTAAAGCCTTTTTAGTTCACTAAACTTCGACAAAATATCCCTGAGAGGGGCCTTGTTTTGTTACAGCTCAGGCAATACTGCTTTTTCATAATAAACTTTACAAAAACCAAAATGCTTCAAATATATGGGGAGGGAAAAAAAACTTCTCTCTAATCCACTGGATTACAAAATCAGGGGGATATAAACTAGCTCTTACTAAGGTTCTGTGGCTTTCACTCTGGCGTGTTTTCTGCGTGCTCTCTTTTTTTAATTAAAACATTCATGTAAAATGTTAAATAAAGAGCTCTGTATTCATACAGCCTTGTCTTTTAAAGTGTTTATTCCTCTACAAAACTTGATAACTTTCACTTGTATGTGTTAAAAAGCAGGCAAAGAAGCAGCCTTCTTATCTCTGACCCACTGGTTTACAGAGGCTGTTTTTGCTGACAGCTGCTTTGCCGCAAAAGCCTGCTAAGAAAATGACCAGTGCGAGCCTAAACCTAGGGAAAAATGTTTATAAACAGGCTTTCTGTGTTTTTAAGCCTGGGTTGTTTCTGCGGACTTGCATGTTATTGAAACACCTATGCCTAAGGGGTAAATGAAGGTTATGGGTCTTCAGGTAGGCTGGTCTTTTCAAGTGTTTATTCCTTTACAAGCCTTTCACCTCTCTCTGTTAAAAAGTGGGAAAAGAAACAAACTTCTCCTCTCTAATCCAATGGTTAACAAAAGAAGGGGAATATAAACCGTCTGTTCCTACAAACCTGGGGTGCTTCTGCCTGCTCTGTTACATTTCAATGAAACACTAACGCCAAGGGGGCTAAATAAAAAACAAGTGTCTTCAGGGAGCCTGTTTTTCAAAGGGGTCGTCTTCTTTTCTAATCCTCGACTTTCAAACGGCTGTTTCAAGTGGTTCTCACTAAAAACCTTGGGGGGAAACTTATTCTTAGTAAGGGTTTTGTGGGTTTAGCTCTGGGGTGCTTCTGCATGCTCTTTTTTTTATTGAAACACCCCTACAAATAAAGGAATGTGTCTTCAGGTAGGTTTGTTATTCATGTGTTTATTTAATACGTTAAAAAGAGGGGGGGGGTTGTTACAGGGTCCTGGTTGTTTACATAAGAGCAGAGCAGGGCTTTGCTGCACCTTCACAGTGTTTACTCTAAAATAGCCAGAGCTAGTCTAAAACCTGGGGTTTGTCACTATTCATTACTTTTATAACCCTAGACTGTTCCTGCATGCTCTTTTTTTTATTAAAACACCTATGACCAGTGCGAACCTAAACCTAGGGAAAAACATTTATAAACAGGCTTTGTGTGTTTTTAAGCTTGGGTTGTTTCTGCGGACTTGCATGTTATTGAAACACCTATGCCTAAGGGGCTAAATGAAGGTTATGGGTCTTCAAATAGGCTGGTCTTTTCAAGTGTTTATTCCTTTACAAGCCTTTCCTCCCTCTTTTGTTAAAAGACACAATCTTCTTATCTCTGATCCACTGGATTACAAAATAAGGGGAATATAAACTGTCACTAAAAACCTGGGGTTTTAAACCTAGGGTGCTTCTCCATATTTATTTATTACAACACCTACAAAAGGGATGTGTCTTAGGTTTGTCTTTTCAAAGTAACTTTAACTTGTGTTTATTAAAAAGTTTGGGAAAGAAGCAGCCTTCTTAGCTCTGATCCACTGACTCACAGAGGCTACTTTGCTAAGAGGAGCTTTGCTTCTTTGTCTTTCTAATCCACTGGTTTACAAAATAAGGGGTCTATAAACTGTCTGTTACTAAAAACCTGGGGTTTTAAACCTAAGGTGTTTCTGTCTGTTCTTTTTCATTGAAACACTTATGCCAAGGGGGTTAAATAAAAAAAAAGTGTCTTCCTTTAGGCATGTCTTTTCAAGTGCTTATTCCCTTGAAAGCCTTTCACCTCTCTTTGGTAAAAAGTGGGGGAAGAAGCAATCTTCTTTCTAATTCAATGGTTTACAAAATAAGGGGTTTATAAACTGTCTGTTACTAAAATCCTGGGGTTTTAAGCCAGGGGTGCTTCTACCTGCTCTTTTTTTATTACAACACCTACAAAAGGGATGTGTCTTAGGTTTGTCTTTTCAAGTCATTCTCCCTTTGCAAAACTTAATGTAACTTTAACCTGTGTTTGTTAAAAATGTTGGGAAAGAAGCAGCCTTCTTATCTCTGATCCACTGACTCACAGAGGCTGCTTTGCTAACAGGAGCTTTGCTGCAGCTTCACATTGTGCTTACTAAAAAATAACACCCCATTAGTCTAAAACCTAGGAAAAAACTGTTTAAAACGGTGTGTTACTAAAAGCTTATGGTTTTAACTTCTATAAACACTCCTCTGTAAAAGGGCTACATGGTGGGAAAATGCAGGGGGGGGGTCCGTTTCTTTAGATAAGAATAAAACAGTTAAAGGGGAGGGGGGAAAGGAGGGAATTGGCTCTTGTTTAAAATCTTGGGACTCTAGGATTGGTTCAGGAAAATGAATTCTATGACGCTGCTGTAAAACCACCTCTGACTGGGCCGATCCAAAGGTGGTGATAACGAGTCTGAGAGGGTCTGAACCAGAAGAGTTGCCTCATTCTACAGAAAGACTTAAAAGGTGAGAATTCTCGCTCTCTTTCTGATTCCACCATGTGCTCTCTAGCTTTGCCCTTTGCAGAGGGAGCTCTCTTTCTTGCCCTCTTCTTTCTTTTAACCTCTCTCTTTTTTTCTTAACCTACCCTGATACTGAATGCTTTTCTAGTTACTTTCTTACCCTGTGCTCACCAAACGGGCTCTGCCTGCTTCTCTCTCTCTCATTCTGATTTCACCATGTGCTCTATCTTTGCTCTTTGCACAGAGGGCTCTCTTTTCTTCTCCTGTTCTTTCTTTTAACCTCTCTCTTTTTTTTTAACCTACACTGGTATTGAATAGTTTAAATGCTTTTTTTATTCACTTTTTTACCCTGTGCTTACCAAACAGGCTCTGCCTTTCCCTTTTTAAACCTAGTTTACAATATTATTTAATTTTTTCTTAACCCACCCTGACATTTCATACACCTTTTACATTTATCTCCAAATTTTCTATTCTCCAAACTCAGCCTTTACCATCATCTCTCCTTACTCAAACTCACTAAAAATCTCTCTTCTTTCAAACTAAAACAAAAATCCTTCTATTCTTTCATAACCAGCCTCTTTTCTTCAATAACTTACCTCTCTTCTTTCAAATTTCCTTTTTTCCACTAAACCTCACTCACTTTCTTTTTTCCTCTTCACACTCTCTCACACTCTTCTTTCAACCTTTTTCTCTCCATGTACCCAAGCACAAACAAACACAACACTTCCCCTAGTCAAACACACATACACACTTTTTCAAAATGGCCAATGGCGCCACACTCTGGCGCCAACGGAAACGGGGTGGGAAGGTGGGACATGAGCCATAAAAGGGGCGTGGAAACCTGTCAAAATTGCATGGTGATGAATACTAGTGAGTGAATTACTACCTGCTACCTCTCCTGCCAAGGGGCGTGAAGCTGCATTAATGAATGTTGGTGAAAGCCTTTCGTCCCCTCAGCTGAAGGGCGGGCGGGCGGCTGTGGCGTGTGGTGCACGGTGGGGAATGTTTTCCCTGCTCTACAGCTGGGATCTGAGCATGTCAAAGCTGCCTAGCAGATTTTTATGTCCCTCTCGCTCAATTGAGCACCTGACCGAGCTGGGCCAGGCGCTGAGGAGGACACGGGCCCTTTGCCTGGACTAAGACATGGGCTGGGGTTAAGGTCAGGTGGATCTAATGTGGCTCAGCTCAACCTGCTCCTAGTGAAGATGCAGGTCAGAGCTTTAGCTCCATTGTGGCTGGTGGAGTTGTGGTGTGGCCAGAAGCCAAGGCCGGACCTGGGACAGGTGAATCCAGCCCACGGGTGGGGTGCAGAGGAAACGGGTGGGGGAAGAGGAGCGGAGTTGTGGGGAGGGAGGAAGGGCGTTTGGGGGTGAGAGCAGGACAGGAGCTGGGCTCTGTGGCACAGTGAAGGGGAGGGGATTTGGGGACTGGGGAGGAGGTGGGCTGGGGAGGGGCAGGTAGTGAGAGCCAGATGGGCTCCTAGAGGAGCGAGGGGTTTGGCTGTGGGGGAGGCTGAGGACGTTGATTGTGTGGTGGGAGAAGGGAGGAGGGGTAATGGCAGGGGAGGGAATGAGGTGAATTCTGTAGGGTGGGGGGGATGGGCTGGGTCCATCCAGTCACTACCCACACCCCCATTCCACCCATCCAGCCCCTGAACCCCACCCACACCCCTTCCTCCCATCCAGCCCCTGTCCCCACCCCCTTCCTCCCATGCAGCCCCTGACCCCACCCACAGCCCCTTCCTTCCATCCAGCCCCTGAACCCCACCCATCACCCCTTCCTCCCATCCAGCCCCTGAACCCCACCCATCACCCCTTCCACCCATCCAGCCCCATGTCCCCCACCCACACCCCCATTCCACCCATCCAGCCCCCTGACCCCCACCCATCCCCCGTTCCACCCATCCAGCCCCCTGAACCCCACCCATCCCCTTCCTCCATCCAGCCCCTGACCCCACCCACAGGCACCTTCCTCCCATCCAGCCCCTGAACCCCACCCCACCCTCTTCCTCCCATCCAGCCCCTGACCCCCACCCACACCCCCTTCCACCCATCCAGCCCCTGACCCCACCCATCCCCTTCCTCCCATCCAGCCCCTGACCCCACCCACACCCCCTTCCTCCCATCCAGCCCCTGACCCCACCCATCCCCCTTCCTCTCATCCAGCCCCTGAACCCCACCCACACCCCCTTCCTCCCATCCAGCCCCTGACCCCACCCACACCCCCTTCCACCCATCCAGCCCCTGAACCCCACCCACCCCCTTCCTCCCATCCAGCCCCTGAACCCCACCCATCCCCTTCCTACCATCCAGCCCCTGAACCCCACCCATCCTCCCCTTCCTCCCATCAAGCCCCTGAACCCCACCCCACCCCTTCCTCCCATCCAGCCCCTGACCCCACCCATCCCCTTCCTCCCATCCAGCCCCTGAACCCCACCCCCACCCCTTCCTCTCATCCAGCCCACTGAACCCCCTTCCTCCCATCCAGCCCCCTGACCCCACCCACACCCCCTTCCTCTCATCCAGCCCCTGACCCCACCCATCCCCCTTCCTCCCATCCAGCCCCTGAACCCCACCCATCCCCTTCCTCCCATCCAGCCCCTGAACCCCACCCATCCCCTTCCTCCCATCCAGCCCCTGAACCCCACCCACCCCCTTCCTCCCATCCAGCCCCTGAACCCCACCCCACCCCTTCCTCCCATCCAGCCCCTGAACTCCACCCACACCCCTTCCTTCCATCCAGCCCCTGAACCCCACCCCCCCGTTCCTCTCATCCAGCCCCTGACCCCACCCCACCCCCTTCCTTCCATCCAGCCCCTGAACCCCACCCATCCCCTTCCTCCCATCCAGCCCCTGGACCCCACCCACACCCCTTCCTCCCATCCAGCCCCTGACCCCACCCACACCCCTTCCACCCATCCAGCCCCTGAACCCCACCCCACCCCTTCCTCCCATCCAGCCCCTGAACCCCACCCATCCCCTCCTCCCATCCAGCCCCTGAACCCCACCCATCCCCCTTCCTCCTATCCAGCCCCTGAACCCCACCCCACCCCTTCCACCCATCCAGCCCCTGAACCCCACCCATCCTCCTCCCATCCAGCCCCTGACCCCACCCACACCCCTTCCACCCATCCAGCCCCTGAACCCCACCCACACCCCCTTCCTCCCATCCAGCCCCTGAACCCCACCCACCCCCTTCCTCCCATCCAGCCCCTGAACCCCACCCATCCCCCTTCCTCCCATCCAGCCCCTGTCCCCACCCACACCCCTTCCAGCCCTCTGCCCACACCCCCCTTCCTCCCACCCAGCCCGTGCCCCCAATAGCCGTCCGGACCACCAGCCCCGTGCCCAGACGAAGTAGCTCCCAGCCCAGCGCACAAGCCCCTGAGACGCTCCGTGACCCAGGGCATCCCCCCGCCCCGACGGGAACCCCCAAAGTAAGTCACTTAGCTGATGTCTGTGCCGGCGGCGCCTCCCAGCTCGCTGCTCTGTGGGGCAGAGGCCAGGGCTCAGCCTTCAGGGGCTGTGTGTTGTAGCCGCCCCATGCGTCCATCTCTGGGGATGCTGCAGAGAGACGTCTTCCCATCACCTTCCTCCCGTCGATGGGCTGGAGTCCGTGTGCGTCTCTAACGACGCGGATCTGCTACCGACACTCCATCCCTCTGGGCGGCCGGCGGCCAAGGCTTTAGGCTGGGGCCTGGCAGGGGGAGGGCTGGCTGATGCCGTCAGTTCTTTCCCCGTCGCTGGTGGCTGGTCCGGGTCGGCCAGAGCCCTATGGAGGGGTGGGGCCCGGCGTTGCTGTCTGGGGCTCTGTTTCCATCCGCAGGGCCTTGCTGCGGGAGCTGCGGGTTGCTCTTCTGGCCGGGCTGGTGGAGGGGAGGGAGTCCGGCAGCTCCGGTTCGGCCTGTTGGCCCCGGGGCGGGGGAGCCCGGGGCGGGTCTGGAGTGCTGGGCTGGGATGCCGTTGGCCTGGCGCTGCTGGAGCTGCCAGTTCTCAGCCCTGATGCTCATAGCGCTGGTCTTTCCCAAGCAGGGACCCGGGCGTATCACGGCGAGGCCCAGAGCTCGTTGTCCTGGCCTCAGGTGGAGATCGGGTCTGGCTGGCAAGCCGGGAGCGGGCAGGGCTTCCTAGCCGGGGGCAGCGACTGGCGTGTGTGCCCCGGACCCGCTGCTGGCGGCACTCGCCACCCTGTGGCTTCAGGGGTCCTCTGGCAGAGTCGTTTCCGGTCTCAGCCAGCAGCTGGGCTCCCCCCCGGCACGGCCTAGCCAGGCCTATTTGGCAGCCTTGCGTGGGCGCCGTATCTGTCCCCCACACTTGCTGCACTCCCGGACGCGTGGCTGGCGTCCCCGGCCCCCGCGCTGCCGTCTCCCCTGGGACCTGTCTCTCGCCCTCAGCTGCCCCAGCACCCGGTAGTACACGCGGCAGCTGAAGCCTTCGCGCAGCCCCTGCTTAACATGGTGGGTCAGGGCCTCCAGGCTGGGAAAGACTCGGCAGCAGGCCAGGCACCGCACGCCCTGCTCCATGGTGAGGAGCCACTCCGGGGGCGCTCCCGTCGGCTGCTGCGGCGCCTCCTCTGCCGGCCCCTCAACGCCGCACTCTGCCTCCGAGTCCACGTCCCCCAGCTCCGACTTGGTGTGGGAGCTGCTCAGGTCCGAGCCGGCAAAGCTTTCTCCGCCGATGTACTTGCTCTTAAATATCCGAGGCCGCTTCCGAATGGCTTCAAAGCCGGCCCCGGTCTCCCAGGCCACCGAGACGCCGTTCACGGCCTGGACCTTCATATAATAAAGGGCCTTTTCTTCTGCCTC
This sequence comes from Mauremys reevesii, assembly GCF_016161935.1. NCBI lineage: Eukaryota > Metazoa > Chordata > Testudines > Geoemydidae > Mauremys > Mauremys reevesii. Next base: position 1,284,223 of record NC_052642.1, read on the forward strand.
CTCCTCGGCCTCTCTGCCACCTGCCGAGCGCTTTCTCTTCTCGCCTGAGCCGGGAGACTCACATGGCGGCTGCTCACACGGCAGGTTGGAGGCCACGTGTTCCACGCCGCGGGTGGAGGAGTGGCTGGTGACCGATGTGACCACAGAGGGATGCTGGCTTTGGTCCCTGGGGCCAGCAGGGGCAGAGCCCCCCTCCTCTGCTGTTTTCTCAGGACCAGGCTTTCCGGCAGAGACCCCCTCCACTGCTGTTTCCTCATGAACTGGGCTTGCGGCAGAGACCCCCTGCTCCGCTGTGTCCTGAGTACCAGGGCTCCCGGCAGAGACGCCCTGATGAGGGGGCGACTCCCTTGATCTCTGTGACTCTGAAAGCAGAATGAAAGCCCAGGTCCTGCGGCCATCGCCTCCTGCGGTGAGTCCCCCACCCGCTCCCAGCCCTGTGTCCCAGGCCCAAAGGGGCCCCCCGCGGGCAGGGGGAGGGGGTGGGGAAGGGGACTCACTGAGTGCGACTATCAGGGGAGCGCCCGGTCAGGGGTCCGACACGCTGCCCCCAGGGAAGGGCCAGAGCCCCCTCGCTGGGCACACTGGAAACTAGGCTGGACAGAGCCCTAGAGAACGTCCTGTCGGTGCCCGTGCTGCCCTGGCCTGGGGGGATGGACACTCTGCCCCACTGGGCTGCCTCAGCCCTGACATCTGTCACCCTGGCAGCCTGCGACCGGGCTGTGCCCATCTCCAAGGCCCCTGGCTTAGGCTCCTCACCCCAAGGGCACAGGACTCTTTGCACTGGCGTTTCTACATGGAAGAGCCATTTCGTGCCCCCAGATATGATCTCCTGTGTGTGTGTGTGTGTGTGTGTGTGTGTCCCTCTTCCTCTTTTCCACTGAACCATTTCGAGGGCTCTGTCTCTCCTCACGTGGGGAGTCTGTTTCCCCCACTGTGCCCTGGTGGGGGGGTCTCTGTTTCTTTCCCCCTCCCCCTTACCTCCCTGGGGAGGCAGAGAGAGTTCAAGTTCCAACTTTACCAGGGACCCCGAGTGTCCTGTGGGCCCAGGGAATGTCCTGCTCACCTGACCCGTCCTGGGCAGCTCCAAGGTTCGTCTCTGGGGCCTCGGCAGGAAGCCCTTGGTTGTGCACCATGGTCCTGGCTCTGGGGACTCGGGCCAAGGCTGGTGCTTGTCACAGTCCTCGAAACCTGCTGGGGTCTCTGTCCCAGCACTAGCCAGAAAGTCCGGGTCTCTGCGGGGGAAGGGATGGCGGTTCTGGTCCAATTCTCCAGCTAAATCTCCAACTCTCACAGTGCAGGCAGCAGAGACAGGAGCACGACTGACCTGAGCCAACGGTTTGATCCAAGGGGCACCAAAATGTTGTGGTCTGAATAGCCCTGGAATGTTCTGCTCCAAACGGCATCCGGCTGTTTGGGTCCGAATGGCTCAGAAGTTCTGAGCTGGGTGAGGTCATTGCCAGCTGGGATGACAACGCCGAGTTCCGGGCCACCTGCTCTTGGGTCCGGCAGAGCCTCCTCGAGTCCCATCCAGGGAGGGCCGAGTTCATGACGTCCCAGCCAAACCACTCAGCTGGGTCTATGCTGCACAAGCCCCGGGAGGGCCCATCCGGGCTCCGATCAGGGAGGGTGGAGCCATATCAGCCTCTGGCTTTGCGCTGGCACAGACCGAAGAGCAGGACCATTCATATTAGTGTTGATTTGGGTTACGGTGGGGCCAAAAGGCCCAGTGAGTACCAGGGCCATTGCCGGGCGCTGCCCACGCCAGAGTGAGAGACGGTCCGTCTCCCGATGAGCTGCCAGTCTAAATGGACAAACAGAAACAGACACTGTCGGCAGCGGCCCCAGCACAGAGCTCCTTTGAGATGCTTCCCCCAGCCCCCGTTCTAATTCCCCAAACCACCACTCCCCTCTGCCCACGGGCCCCAGGCAGGCCTGGTTGCTGTGCTGCCGTTCACCCCACCCTGACCCCACAACTAGCGCTGCAGGCTCCAGGTGGGGAGGGGGAGATGGGGGGCACGTGTCCCCTGCTCAGGAGTGTCCAGTGGTGGCTCCTGGCTGCTTTTCTTCCTCCCCCTGGAGGCCTCTCAGACCCCCACCAGGATCTAGCTGCCCCCCAAGGAGACCCCAAATCAACCAAGGCCTCTCAAGGCTGAACTCATGCCAAGGTTCAGTGCTGTCTGTTCAAAGGGACACACCCCAGCCAGTGCCGTGTCACTGCCACCTGCACCCAACCCCACCCAGTCCGAGGGAGTGGATGGTGGCAGGGTGGGGCTTCCCTCCCCCTGGAGTGTCCTGTTCTGGGAATGTTCCAATCTGGTCTCCCTGCATTCCACAGCACTCGCAGCACGCTGCCGCATGAGGCCCCCCTCCTTCCTTTCCAGTTGGTAGTGGCCAAGGGAATGCTGGGAAATGTAGTTCTTTCCCTGCTCCAGGGCTGGCTCTATAGGCAGGGAGCTCACCAGGGAACTACAGCTCCCAGGGCCCCCTGTTGGTTCTCAGCTCCCATGCCGCCCCTGCAAATGGGCTGCCCCAAGCAGGTGCTTGCTTTGCTGGTGCTAGAGCCGCCCCTGCTTCCAGTCCTTGGCTCTGGGGTTCTCAGGCCTCCATCGTAGGTGGGCTCGTAAGGGGACAATGCCCAGAGCCTCTGTAGGAAGCAGAACTGGGTTTTCCATCTTCTAAACCTTCCCTACAGACTTGACACCTTATACAGGTGTAATGGGGGGGGGGGCTGATAGGGGCACAAGCTTCCATTAACCCCTTCCTGCTCAGAGTGTCGTCTCTACACCCCCTCACATCAACGTTTATACATTAAAAAGATCTCCGGGTTTATAGGGCAATCTCATGATGTTGGGGCCGGCTCCTGAGTTTGGACTGCTGGGGGCTGGCCGTCCTGATCTCGCCGCCCGCTCTGACCACCGCCACAAGCGAAGGAGTTCTGAGTCACGGCAGCGGCTGGAAGGGAGAGAAGTGCATCTGCTGCCAGGATGTCAGTGGGTCAGAGAAGAGGGAGGGAAATGAATCATGGCCCCAGACAGTCAGGGTGGGGAACTCCCCTGAGAGAAGAGAGAGAAGATCTGGGACTGTTTTGTCTGGAAAGGAGAAGTGTCAGGTGATGGCTGGGTACAATTTCTGAAGGGTAGGTGCAGTGGTGGCCAATTTCCCCTTTCCCACAGTTCGAGAACAAGAGATGCCCCAAGGACATTAAAAGGCAACTTATTTAAAGCAGGCAAGAGGAAGCACCTTGGTACACAACACAGAACAAACTGTGGAACTCACTGCCACTAGCAATTATTGAGGCAAAGGGCCTGAGAGGTCTCAAAAAAGGATCAAGGGGGAGATTCTCCCCTGCCCACCCCCCGGAGCCCCTTCCTGTTGCACGAGAGGGCTGGAGCGGTGTGAAGCCCCACATCCAGCCAGAGCTGATTCCTCCTACATAGCCATGGGGGCAGCCGACGCTCGCTGCACGCTTGTAGGGGTGTGCTGGGAAAGGTTGGGGTGGGACGGGCATGTCTCGGGGCAGATTCTGAGCAGTTCTGTGACCCTTAGGGCACCCCAGGAGGCTGCTGTCACTTAGCCAGGCTCCCAGGGCTGGCTGGTAAAGCAAGGGCTGCCCCAGCCTGTGGAGCAGCTGAGGCTGGGGAGGGTGCAAAGGTGGTGTAAAGCCCCTTCCTCCCCATCCCCTGGGCTGTGAGCTCTGTGCTGCATCTCTTCGCCCAGCCCCCTGCGTGTCGAGCTGAGAACAGCATCGCAGACACACCAGCCCAAGGAACACTCCTGGGGCTGTCGGCCCCTGTGCGGTTCTGGATCAGTGGATGCCGGACGAGCAGGATCAATCTGGGCTAGTATCAGCTGGGTCGGTAGCAGGGGGATATGGGCCTAGCTGGGTACAGCAGGAGCTGGAGACAGCAGTTCTGGAGGGGGAGCCCTGCGCTGTGGGTGAATTCCCTGCTCTGCCAGCGACTCCCTCCATGACCTTGGGCCAGTCCCTTAGTCTCTCTGGCCTCAGGTCCCCGCTGTGAAATGGCATTAATGACACGTCCTTTTCCCTCACTCCTTGCCTGATCGCTTAGAGTGAAGCTCTTCAGCGCAGGGGCTGCCTCTCCTCACATGTACGTGCAGCACCAGGCACACGGGGCCCTGATCTCTCCTGGGGCCTGCAGCTGTCCCTGGGCTCTGAGGAGGGATGATAGTGGGCTGGTGAGACCAGGAGCCTGCGGTGCTGTCGGAGAAGGCGGTGATGGCCAGTGGAGTGTTGTGTACAGCAGGAGCTGGGATGCCAGACCAGCCGCAGAGCAGATCTGTGCTGATCCGGCAAACCTGCCTTCCTAGGAATTAGGGAACCCGACACTGCGAGGCTGGATAGTCTGGAAGAGCCCATAACCCCAGTCAAGTCAATGGCAAGACGCCCACTGACGTCCCTGGGAACTGGCCTGGGGCTTTATAATCTGAGCTCTCTGGGGCAGGGCTGTATCTGGCAGAGGGCTGTGCGCATTCACAGCACTGCGTGCACACGTGTAACAATACTCCCCATCCTTAGCTGGCCGTACTGCTGGGTCGCTGAGCAGGGGCAGGGACCAGCCATATGTGCTGGGATACTGAGCTCCGGATGGAGCAGCAGCCCCCGTTCCTATATCCTTATAGACTAGCCGTGCAACCTCCTAGCTCCATCTGTGGGCCCCATCGCCATAGCGATTCTCTGTCATTAATGAATTTCCCCCTTCCTGAAGCATGGCTGTGCCATTATCTCCACTTACAGATGGAAACTGAGGCACGGAGCGGCTGAGGGTATCTCTACTGTGCAGGTAGACACCTGCGGCCGGCCCCTGACAGCTGACTTGGGCTCGGGCTAAGGGGCTGTTTAACTGCACTGTAGACATGGGGGTCTAGGACCCCACAATTACACCCAAGCCCCACGAGCCCACATCAGCTGGCAGGGGCCAGCTGTGAGTGTTTGTGTACAGAGTCGTCATATCCTGTGTGACTTGCCAAAGGTCACCTGTGGTAGAACGAGTGAATCAACCACCCCTTCTCTCACCCTGAGGGATTGGGGTGGGGGAGTCTCACTGTGGTGTCCTTTCTGTTTGTGGGTTTCCAAGATCAAAGGAGCGATTCTGCTCTCGGCTCCTCTCTTGCGGTTCCTCTGAGCGATCAGAAACTACCACATTCTGCCTGTGTCGCTTCTGCCCCAAGCCCCCGGAGATGCACACAGGAGCCCAGGGCTGTCATGTCTTGATCTGGGGGCTCTTCACCACCCCCCGGCTCCCCCTTCTCCCACCCCATTTCTGTGCCATGCAGAACCATTGAGATCTTTGTGCTTCTTCTCTCTGCCGGTCCCAGGCCCAGCAGGCTAGGCATGCCGGGGCCCATCGCACCAGAAATTAAACCACGTGAACTGAGCTGGCTTTCAGGGCAGGTCCCGCTGGCAAGGTGTTGCAGTTTAATCTGCCTGGCCAGTGCAGGTCAGCCACAAGCATCGTGGTGAAAAAGCTCCGTTATCTTGCCTGGGATCAATGTCAGACTGACAGGCCTATAATTACCCGGGTCAGCCTGTTAACTCTCTTAAAATCTTGGCCCCACATTAGCTTCCTTCAGCCATCGGATCTCATTCTGCCTTGGTCTGCTAGACTAAAAAGCCCCCCGTAGGGTCAGGTACCTCCTCCCTGTGTAGGTACTTATAGACCGAGATCAAGTGGCCACTTAACCCCTCTCTTCGGGGAGCTAAATAGATTCCTTGAGTCCAGCTGAGCACCTTGGCCACAAGGCCTCCGCCCTGGCTGAAGGGAGGGGATCTGAGGGATCTCGGGAGCACCCATAACTGTCGCACACAGACGTTCAGACAAGGAGAGTGGAGTGGAAGAGAGGGGAGAAGAGGGAAAGGGAAAGGAAGGGATAAAATAACAGGGCGAGAAGTATAGGGAGGGGGAGAGAGGCTTGTTGCTGGGAACACCTCTCTGGGGGGACAGGGACCCTGATGGGTTCCCCAGGCCGCTGATCCCGTTATCTGAGAGATGTGAGCCATGAGCTGTCCCTGCTGCATGCGGGCAGAGCTCACCAGAGGGGCCAGGTGTCTGGCAGTTCTGCTCCCCTGAGCAGCAGGCAGAGCCAGGCAGCCCTAGGCCCAGCCACAGCCCCCAGAAGGCAGCACAAAGCGCAGCTGGATTCAGCCTCAGGCCACCGCCTCCGGCAGACGGCGCGTCAGAGTGAGGGCAGGTGGGTGCCGCCAGCGGGAGCAGAGGAATTCACAGCGACCGGCTACATCAGCCTAGTGAGTATGGTGAGGCCTCCCTGGCCTAGCCGCCGACATCATTATAGCAGGGCAGGGGGTGGAGCCTCAGCTGGCTACCAAACCGGCCCCTGGTTGTCCTGGACTCTTGGGAGCCCAGACTGTGAGTGAGGAAATTGGGGGGCCCTGAACTGAGAGGGGGAGGCCAAAAACGGCACCAACCACTCAGGGTCCAATTGTTTGGTTCTGTGACTTGTGCACCGTGAGGTAACCAAAGTGCGAGGCATTAAAGTGTAACTATTTGTCTCAGGTCAGCCTGGCCTGTCCCTTTTCTCCGGTCCCCTCCATAAAGTTTGTTTGTTTAAACCTCTGTGCTTGCAAGAGGGGACGGATTTGCCTAGCAAAGGCACCTGGCTTATAGGTTCCCACATTATGGGGTGGGGTCTTGAGCCAAAAAAGGAAGAAATTGTAGAGAGTCCCCTAAAATAAGGACCCGGCCCTAGTTGCTGCTGGCGCGATTGGCAGCGGTTACATTTTGCCCTCTGCATTGGATATGGGACTTCCCATGGGAGGCTCTTTGTGCCTGAATGCAGCCTTGTATTCAGACCTGCCCCGCTACTGTGATCATCTTTGTACAAAACACGCCTCAGGAGGTATCATTTGAAAACTAATCACTAGGGATGTCAAGTAATTGCAGTGAACTCACACGATTAACTAAAAAAATTAATTGTGATTAAAAAAAATAATCACGCTTAATCAGATTGTTAAACAATAGAAACCAATTGAAATGTATTCAATATTTTGGATGTTTTCTACATTTTCAATATATTGATTTCAATTACAACACAGGATACAAAGTGTAAAGTACTCACTTGATATTATTGTTATTACAAATCTTTGCACCGTAAAAATGATAAAAGAAATAATATTTTTCAGTTCACTCATTCAAGTACCATAATGCAATCTCTTTACTGTGAAAGTGCAACTTACAAATGTAGATTTTTTTTTTGCTACGTAACTGGACACAAACATAAAACAATGTAAAACTTTAGAGCCTAAAAAGTCCACTCAGTCCTACTTCTTGTTCAGCCAGTCGCACAGACAAACAAGTTATTTACGTTTATGGGAGATGCTGCTGCCCGCTTCTTGTTTACAGTGTCACCTGAAAGTGAGAACAGATGTTCGCATGCCACTTTTGTAGCCAGCATTGCAAGGTATTTACAATATTTATATCTTAAGCTGTTTGTGTAAGCCTTTTGTTTTGTTTTCCCCCTCACCCCTCCTTTCCCAACAGCAGTTACTTTAAACATTACATTTTAGCGTGTTAGAAAAGTTCCCATTCGCATGCTTATCTTTGGCCTTGTTGGCCCAGGCGCATGTAGACTTTCCCCCTTTCTATCAGTACTGCTTTTGCTAGTTTGAGTGAAGCTACAGCTGTTAGCTGTTTGCTAGAAAAGCTGACTGTTACACATTTTGCTTTTAGGCTGTTAACATTTAGGTTGGTTGAAGTTCACAAGATGGAGTTGCTTTGGCTCACGTAGACCCAGAGCAGGGGGGCTTCATTGACACTCGTGGTCCTCCACCCCCCCGAGTTACCTAGATTTATGCCTAGTGACACCAACAGTGGGGTTTCCCTCCCCCTGGAGTGTCCTGTTTTGTGAATGTTCCAATCTGGTCTCCCTGCCATCCACAGCACTCACAGCACGCTGCCGCATGAGGTCCCCTCCTTCCTTTCCAGTTGGTAGTGGCCAAGGGAATGCTGGGAAATGTAGTTCTTTCCCTGCTCCAGGGCTGGCTCTATAGGCAGGGAGCTAACCAGGGAACTACAGCTCCCAGAGCCCCCTGTTGGTCCTCAGCTCCCATGCCGCCCCTGCAAATGGGCTGCCCCAAGCAGGTGCTTGCTTTGCTGGTGCCTAGAGCCGCCCCTGCTCCGGTGTCTCCCTTCCCAGCGATGAGCCGGCGCCGGCACTTCTGTGCGAGGGAATCTCGCCTTCCACCCCACTGTGACCCTGGCTCTCCAGCCCACAGCACCATTGTTCCCCTCAGCAGGTCCAGCAGGTTTGGCCCCATCTATAGAGGGTCACTGTTAATTTCTTATTCTTTCACTACAGCTCTTATCTGTTATCGTTACAAAAAAAAACCCTATTCAAACAAACAAAAAGACCCCAGAATCTCTCCCTATTCTCCTGATTTTGACTGCCCTATTGCAGCCATGACTTGGTCTTTATTTAAAAACATTTTACATTTTATAAAGAATCAAGTTACCCCTTAAGGGTTAAATGCTAAATCCCAAAGCCAAACAACACTAATTACCTGTGTCTTGCAAAAAGGTTTATCTGTTTTGAAACTTTAAATTAAAAGAGTCAAATGAATTTTTAGTGTCATTAAAAACAAAAACAAAACCAATGTATCTTACACCTACAAAACAAGAGTTTTACAAACCAGATGTGCTGGTTTAGATTCTTAGAACTTTATGTATTTTCCACAGACAAATAGATACATACACATTTTCTTTTCCTTAACATTCCTTTACACTGCTTTGTTTTTACATAGCTGTATATATATTTGGATTATTTACAGGCATTCTTCTGGAAAAGGGCCCATTTTCCCTTCAGAATGGCTGCAAAGAAACCAAGCATTCTCTCTCTTTAACATGGTCCTTTTTAACATTTTCACAAGGTTTAATTGCTTAATTCTCTCCAGCCTCTGTAGAGTTAACTTTTCACTCTCTTTCCTTAAATCACTGGATCTCCCAAAATGACACCTTTATCACCTCAGATTTCACCATTTTAAGTATTGTTCCAGGGGTTCATGCCTGCACTTACTGCTTTTCTTACTGCCAACACTATGCCCTTAGGGCTTCCAACCTGTTTTTCAGTTTCTTTATCTGTTGCTTGCCTGCTTTTCTGGGCCCGATCCTGCTTTTTTTTCCAATGAACCATTTGTGAGTGATACTGTGGTCACTTCACAATTTTGAAAGAAATGTTTAAGGAAAGGGACCAGGAAGGGTGGGGGCTAGTTGAGGAGCTCACCCTCTTTGCTGAATTGGTAGTGGAACACTAAAGAATCAGCTTTTGAAGCAGACAACAAAGGGGAACAGAACAAGGAGCTTTTTGTCCTTTTTACAATGAGACGGGAGTATTAAAGGGGTTGGATCGATCCGGGGTGGAGGTTTTTTGAGAATGGGGTAAAGGGGAGCGCTCAGTCTGGTGGTGGGAGAGGAGGCTTTTAATAAAGATTTTAACTTATTATTTGAATATTTGAGAGAGGTGAGTTTTGATTTTGTCCAGCTACGATTTGCCTCTTCCCACCACTGAATGAAACAATTAACCTCTTCTTTAGCCAATTTAGTTTTCGGTTGGCCGAGTTTGTTCTTTAAGACGTCCACTCGGTCTTTGTTCCAAGATTTTAACAGTGGCCACTGAGTTTTGGGATCCCCCTGAGTTAGCCTAGACCATTTTTCCAGAAATTTACAGGAGTCCGGACCCATCCTAAATATATAAAATGAGCCAGCGTTCGTTTAGGGAACTGTCCCAACTTAGATGTCTGGTTACCCATACGGGAGGACTTCACACACCAATTGCACAAGAAGGAAATTTGGGTTCTTCAGAGCGATGCCCGGTGCAACATACAAAAGGAGCCCACAGGCTACTGCCTCAATCGCCCTTGCTTTCACACCAGGGGTTTTACCCAAAGTGCGGTGCAACTGCGATTGTGCAGATTCCACTCACTCAGACCGCAGGGACAGGAACCCCTTGGTTGGCCGATCCTTGGACAGAGATGGCACCCAGACTCAAACACTCCACAGGAGGATGGATAGACACGGAGACAGGACAGTCCTCAGTCCGCACAAAACACAGAAATAATTACCTGACCAGATTCCTGATGTCAGATCCCAGGATCCCTACCAGAACAGAGAGGGAACCAACCAGAGAGGGAGCCAAGAGGTTCAATGGCGTAGACTTCACTGTGGTTGTGCGCCTTTCCGTTCTGGTGGAGGACCGCTCGGGCCAAATGCCCAGGTGCCTGCTGCCACGGTCGTCCTACAAAAAACAGTCAGGAATCTCACAGCCCCAGTGAAGACGGTTGCCATCTCGGTGGAACCTCCAAATTGTCAAAGTTAGACTCAGGACTCACAGTTTGTCAGACCACTCTGTTTTATTAGCACAGCGCTCTGCTAATAACACCCAGATAATGTGAGACCCATGCAAGACACCAACTATCTTATTTATACAGATAAAAGGGTGAATACTTGACAAGATAACAAAGGAAGCAGAATCAGATAAGCTTACCTGGGCTAGGCATGCATATCTTATTTTCTTATTAACTATGCAAGTTTGGTTGCAGCGTAGAGGCTTTCCAGCGCTGCAATTAGTAACCGTCCAAACCTGCAAGGCACATCCAGCGCTGCAACTCCCGATCTTCTGTTAATGTTTCGCCATTAGCACCATTGTTTATGCCTAATGTTTCTTTTCCTGGCACCTGTATTTCAACATTTCTTATTTCTGCTTAAAGGTACATACAACATTTCTTTAATCCATTCTTATTTTTACAATATAATTCATTCTACTTTCACAGCTTGCAGCTCCTCCCTGCTTGGGTCTGTAAATGGCCCTGGCCAGTCCTCGGCTCCCTCGGGGTCAGCAGCAGCCTTCCAGCTTGGGAGCTCACAGGAGGCATCTGGCTCCTCTGGCGGCTGCCTCCCAGCTGAGTTCTCCAGCCATCTTTTGTACTTCCGCTCTCCTGTACGTGCCAGCTCCAGGGGCTTGCTGCCTGCCAAAAACCTGGCGAGGAGGGGACGCTCTGGATGGGGTAGTCCAGAGCACTCAGCATCAGCCTAACTCTGCTCCCATGGCGAGCGGGAGGGAAGGCGCCGTTCTGTTGACCTCAGTGGGAGCAGAAGGAGGCCAGTGCTGAGCACATCTGCATATGCCACCCAGTGTGAGAAATGCCACGAGCCCCCCCAGGACTCATAGCCTGCAGCCGTACTGCTGGGCAGCTCGCCAGCCGTGGAGACTGGAATTCCAGGTGCCCGGTCCAGACCGCACCCCCCACCGATGTGCCTCATGCGAAGGTGCAAATCCTGGAACAGCCCTGGCTGAAAGCACAATGCCACTTAATCACAGGAATAAGGAGCAGCCTTGTAATGTACAATCAAAGGGGAAGCACATTCCCATAAACTATATATGCCGCACCCCTTCTGCAGGGCAGTAACTCATAGCACACCCCCTGGCGTACCCCTGCTATTGTCTGTAGCTGGGGGCGTTCGCCTCTTAGAACTATGGAGTTATATTGGTTTCTTGTCTTCAAAATCTGCCTCCTAGTGGTTGCATGTGATTGTGCTTTCAGGGAGCAACACAGGTGAAAGGACAGCACAAATCGAGAGGTTCTTTTGGGTGCAGTCATCCCCATGGTACCATGTAAGTTGGGAAGACAGGGAACAAATGCCTCTGTGCAGGGGCAGTGAGTGACAGTAACTGTGACACTGGGAGAGTTTAACTGTGTCTGTCTATTGTGGGAAGCAGGTAACAGAGAAGGAGAGTGAGGGGTGCAGGAGACCAATTCACCCCCCAAGAGTCTCCTCAGCATTGGCACCAGAGGCGGGGGGAGGCTGTAGCTTAGTAACTTGGGGTGAAATGCAGAGAGGAGTCCAGGGTGGATGTAACCTCTCCCCGACCTCCTCTCTCTCCATCCCCCTTTCTGGCCCTGAAACCATCCAAGACTTGAAAGGCCATTGGCTGCCTTCACCTACCCACTGCACAAGAAGGGGGTTTAATTCAGGGAGTGGCTCCAGGCCCTGGCCTTCATTGGGAGGGACGGTTCAATGCAGGTAGCCTTCAGGGCTTCTGCAGCAATGGCGCCTCCTGCAGAACGATGGTGAAATTGACCAGTGGGGATGTAAGTTACATATCTGAGCTGCCTCCCTGGAATGGCTGTGGGCACTGCATGTACCCCTAGCGTGGCACCCAGGGGCCCTGTTCCCTTACCTGCTTCTGGGTGGCTGGGTGCAGGGAAATCCACCCTAACGGACACTGGAGACAATTTTGCTCAGCCCTGTTTCTGCATAATTTGCAGTATTTTGTCTCTGCCAGGCTCTCTTCTCCCCCATGACCACCCTTGTCCTCTCCCAGCCGTACAGGCCATGCAGCTCCCTTCGCAGCACTGGCTGTGGTACCCTCCTGGAGCTGGGCCTCATTCTGTCTCATCTGCTACCATGTGTGCTGCAGCGGCAGGGCTGACTAAGGCAGTGGCATAGCCAGGTTCTAAAATCAGGGGGAGCCAACACATAAAAAAAGGTGCCACACGACATATTAAATTACACCTCTACCTCGATATAACACGACCCGATATAACATGAATTCGGATATAACGGGACAAAGCAGTGCTCCGGAGGGCTGTGCACGCACCTGGTGGGACAGCCCCTCATCTTTCCTGAGGGGGCTGCTCTGCAATCTGTGGCCCCTGGAAGCAGGCAGCACACAGGAACAGGGGGTGGGGGCACAGTCCCCCACATAAGAGAGACAATCGGACAGAGGTGGGCAGGGTCTGTTGGGGGTTCGCATGGGGCAGAGGGGGTTGGGGGCTGCACTGGGAGGCTCTCCAATGCAGCACCTAGCCACGCTGACTCTATGCATCATGAGGCACTCGGAAAAAAGGAGGCAGCAAGAGAGAGAGAGGCCGACAAGGAGTGCCCTTCCCCTCCCAGCTGGGTCTGAGAGTCCCTGATCTCACAGATCTCAGCACTGCAGGCACCCAGCCCCCAAGTACTGGGCTGCAGTGCAAGTTAGAGGGGCTGATACAGAGAAGTCAGGACAAGTCAGAGCACTTCCCATGTCATGATGAAAACTCACTCCCGGAAAGCTGGATGAGGTAATATGGCGGGGGGCGGAGGGGAATATATATCAAGGTGGGTGAGGTAATATCTTTTATTGGACCAGCTTCTGTTGGTGAGAGAGACAAGCTTTTGAGCTTTCACAGAACTCTTCTTCAGGAAGAAGAAAACTCCATGAAAGCTCCAAAGCTTCGCTCTCTCCCTCTCTCTCTCTCTCTCACCAACAAAAGTTGCTCCAATAAAAGATATTACCTGACCCACCTTGTGGCTCTAATTTCCTGGGAACAACAGGGCTACACCAACCCAGCATACAAAAATGCAAGATTCACATGAACAGCACAGAGTGACCACCATCACACCAGGACACTATTTTCACAATTCATCTTAGCATAATGTCATCATCACACCAAGCACATCTGCACAATGAGATAAATATAGCCACATGTGCATGCCAAACATTCACAGTACAAGCAAACTGGGATCCACACAGCAGGATAGTAGTGTCAGTTTAGCTCTCAGTCTGAGTCCATCCCCACTAAACTAAGTCCAAAGTTTCAGCTAAACACAGGGCACCTGCAAATAGCTGTACTAACAGCAGGATCTACACTGGCACAATAGGAGGAGTTGCATGTAAGGGCACTAATTCCCAATCCCAGTATAAGGCAGACAGCCATCCCACCAGCATCCAGGTGCTGGCTCGCACACCTGCCACAGTGCCACAAGAAGCAGGTAGGAGAAGGAGCTGGGGTGTCTCAGCTGCTCAGCCCCTTGCTCCAGGAGCATTTCCTCACTGATTGGCTGGTGGCCAAAACCAGCTAATCAGCAAGCACTCGCACTCCCCTAGCTAGCTACCCTACTGCCCCTGCCCTGGCTGAACAGCTGATGGCTTGTGGGCAGGTGCCCCTGCCCCCTAGAGGGGGCATGCCCTGACTGACCCCCTTCTTTCCCAAGGCCCCAGCCTCTCCTCCTCCCCAGGAGCCCAGCTTGCTGGAGCTCAGTTCTTTCCCTCTCCCCCCATTCCCTAGCTGATTAGCTGTTTGTCTCCCTCCTGCTGGGAGACAGCTAATCGGCAAGGCAGGGAGGGAGCAGGGTTTATGCAGCACACTAGGGGAAGCCAGCAAAGCCTGCCTGCAGGAGCCTAGCTTGCTGGAGTTCAGTTCTTCTCTTCCCCTCCCCGCCCCGGGATCAGCTGTCTCCCTCCTGCTGGGAGACACAGCTGATGGGTGCAGGCGGGGTATGCAGCAAGCTGGGGGAAGCCAGGCAGGCCAAGCTTCAGAGTGGAGCATGGGCCCTGCCCCTGGTGCCATGGTAACCTCGCCTCAGGCATGGCTTTTTTGAAAATGTGCTGAGGGGAAGCAGCTGCTTCCCCTGCACCCCACTAGCTACACTACTGGACTAAGGTCTAGTACTCCACGGCTCACCCCTTTCAGGCCCTGGATTAGCTGTTAGCACTGCAGAGCCAGAGTGCTAGCCCGTTCCCTCTAATCCCTGGTGACAGGGCACAGTGTCCACTTCAGAAGCCGACTCCTTTAGCCCCCAAAGCCTTGGGGGAAGCCTGTGGTTCCGAGGGGTCCCATCCCTCATGCTCCGCAGGACCCTTCTGAGGGCCCTGCTCTGCAGCCCTTATGTTGGGCAGGGCCATGTGGCTCAGCGGGAGACTTCGCTTCACAGTGCTCTCCAGCATAAGGATTACGGACCTGGGGCGGTGCTACTTGGAAGGCGGATTCTCATTAGCAACGGGATGTCCTGGCACTGACCCTCTCCCACGACCCTACTTCCTTCCTGGTCCTTTACACTCAGCCCTTCCACCTCCCGCTGACCCCTTTTTAAGGTACGATCCCCCAAAGAACACAAGCGGCAGATTTCTCTCTGAGCTGACTGGTGTCATCACATGGTCAGTGTCTCCCATGCCACCACCCCCTTCAGCCCTAACAACAAAGTCGCTTGCTTTAAGATTTCAAGGCAAAGTTTCTCTCCAGGGAGAGCTGGGTTGCGGGACCCAGGGGAGTAGGACAAATGGCCTTCATCGGTGGCCTCTTCAAAGGCAGTGGGCCAATGGCACTGGGACTGACCCAGAGCAGGGCTTGTTCCACCCCTCCCTGCCATACCCCAAAGTTCCACCCGGCGATTCTTCTGGTGCCCAGCCCTGCAACTCTCAGCTGCATTGTCCCATGCCTCACCCTGTTCGTCCAGGGACGACTCCACCTTACGCTACAGCCCTGCTTTACCCTGGGACAATGCCCAGCCTGGGGTGTTGTCTGTCTGCGTGATCCCCACCAGGCGCAGGAAGGAACACTGCTTTACATTAAGGTTCTTTTGGTGATGGGCTAACCCTACCCCTGTCCTGCATTTTGAGTGTGAACAGCTGTAGATGGAAACTGAGACGGTAGAGATGGAGCAGGACTAACCATGGCCACTTAGTCTAGCCCTCACCCTGTGTCTGTCCTGTACAAGTGTTGCAAACAGCAAGTGCCTTTTCTTGCCCTGATATGATTTTGGAGATGTCAGCATTTTCTACGGCTTTCTCCCTGTATGGGTTGTGGGATCCAGTGGAGCGGTCTGTGTTCTGTGTACAGGACAAGATGTGTATATATTTTATATCTTGCTATATTACTGTAAACACAGTTATTTAATAAATAAAATGAATAAAAGCATTAAAATACATCAAAATACATCAAAATGAAACAGAGGATTGTTATGTACAAGAGGGCGGAGGAGGCTGCATGTGAGTATGTAAACGTGGGTGTCCGGGGCTCAACCCTCCCAGGGGAGGAGGGGAGCCACACCGGCCCGTTACACTGAGCAACGATACACGAGTCAATTAGGGCTCAGGCCTTCTGTTGCAAGGCTGAGCAACAATATGCAACAGTTTGGGGAGGCCCAGACCCTCTGTTGCAGGGGCTGGGCCACAACACAAAGAGTTCAAGCAAGCCCAGGCCCTCTGGTGCAGGGGCGGGGCAGCGACACAAAGAGTTCAAGAAGGCCCAGGCCCTTTGCTGCAGGGGCTGAGCAACAGTACAAATAGTTCAGCAGGCCCAGGCCCTTTGGTGCAGGGACTGGGCAGCAAACAGTCTAGGAGGCTCAGGCCCTTTGGGGCAGGGGCTGAGCACTGGGGTGAGGGGAAAACTGCCACCCATCAGTGGGGTGGCAGGGGACGAGGCCCATCCACTCCACTGCGTCCCGGCCCGGGGCCCTAGGCAGCGGCTACCACGGCTGACGGTCAGTGGGGATCCTGACCGCAACACACTGACATGGGTATGGGTTGATCTGCAGCATGACTACTAATTGTCGGGTGATACCACCCACTGTTAGTCGGGCTCGGCGCCGGTAGGGCCGGACGTCTTCATGAATGCACTGCAGACGGATCGGCTTCAAACGGGGGTCGATCGGGGGTCCCAGAGCCTGGCGCACCAACGTCTGGCCGCACCCAGAGTCAATCAAAGCCTGCGTGGCTTGGTCCCCAACCATCACTGGGACCGTGAGTTTGGGGACCTGTGGTAATCGGGTCCGGCCGGCTCCTGCGTAGACCTACCCAAAGCTACAGTCCATTTCGGGGCAGTCCCGTTGTAGGTGCCCCGCCTTCCCGCATCCAAAGCAGGGACCGAGCTCGGGACACCCGCTCCGAGGGAGGGCCACTCGGGTGCCGGGGGCTGACGGGCCCTCGGGGCCCCTGATTGAAGGCCGGGGTTGCCAGCCGGGAAGCCGCGTCTGAGCGCTGGGTCTGGGACCCCAGCCGGGATTCTGATCCGTGGCCTGGACCTCGCTGGCTGGGCAGGTTGGTCGGCTTCTTCTCATTATGGGGCATTCGGGCCCGGAGGTAGGTGGCCGGAAGGTGGGTCCTATGGAGGCTTCCGCAGCCAGGAAGCCTTCCATCAGCGAGACGGCATCAGCCAGGGTCGCCGGCCGGTGTCGGAGTACCCAGGCCCTTCCCCGGGCCGGCAGGGTATGGACAAATTATTCCAAGACAACCTGCTCAGTGACTTCCTCCACCGTCCTGACCTCTGGTTGCAGCCACCGGCGGCAGGCCTACTTCAAGGTCTGGACCACCATCCGGGGACGGGCATCCGCAGGGTAGGTCTGGCGCCAGAACCGCTGTCTAAAGGTCTCTGGGCTGACGTCCAAAGTGTCCAGGATCACAGCTTTTACTCGGTCATAGTCTCTGGCCTCTTCTGTCGCCAGTCCGCAGTAGGCTGCTTGGGCCGTCCCAGTCAAATACGGGGCCAAAAGAGTGCCCCATTGGTCTCGGGCCCACCCCACGACAAGGGCCACATGCTCAAACATGACCAAGAAGGCCTCGGGGTCGTCGTCCGGGCCCATCTTGGTCAGGCACAGGGGGGCAGCCGAACATGCCCCCCCCAGTGCCCTGCCCCGCTGGCCAGTCGGCGGGGCGGGTTGTGGGGCCCATGAGGTTCTGCAGCTGGTTCCCCAGCTGCTGTACTAGCTGCTGCTGCTGCTCCAGCTGAGCTGCGTGCTGCTGCTGCTGTTGCTGGAGCTGGGCGGCATCTCCTTGCTGCTGTTGCTCCAGCTGGGCGGCATGCTGCTGCTGCTGCTGGGCTGCCTGCTGCCGCTCCTGGCTCTCCACCAGCAGCTGGAACAGCCGTTGCATCTCCATGTTCCTGGCTAGGAAGGGGGTGAATCACCACCCACCTACCGGCCCCTTCTCACAGAGGCAAGGGTTCGACTCCCCACTTCTGGTACCAACTGTAAACGTGGGTGTCCGGGGCTCAACCCTCCCAGGGGAGGAGGGGAGCCACACCGGCCCGTTACACTGAGCAACAATACACGAGTCAATTAGGGCTCAGGCCTTCTGTTGCAAGGCTGAGCAACAATATGCAACAGTTTGGGGAAGCCCAGGCCCTCTGTTGCAGGGGCTGGGCCACAACACAAAGAGTTCAAGCAAGCCCAGGCCCTCTGGTGCAGGGGCGGGGCAGCGACACAAAGAGTTCAAGAAGGCCCAGGCCCTTTGCTGCAGGGGCTGAGCAACAGTACAAATAGTTCAGCAGGCCCAGGCCCTTTGGTGCAGGGACTGGGCAGCAAACAGTCTAGGAGGCTCAGGCCCTTTGGGGCAGGGGCTGAGCAGCAAACAGTCTAGGAGGCTCAGGCCCTTTGGGGCAGGGGCTGAGCAGCAAACAGTCTAGGAGGCTCAGGCCCTTTGGGGCAGGGGCTGAGCAGCAAACAGTCTAGGAGGCTCAGGCCCTTTGGGGCAGGGGCTGAGCACTGGGGTGAGGGGGAAAACTGCCACCCATCAGTGGGGTGGCAGGGGGGACGCAGGCCCATTCACTCCACTGCGTCCCGGCCCGGGGTCCTAGGCAGCGGCTACCACGGCTGACGGTCAGTGGGGATCCTCACCGCAACACACTGACATGGGTATGGGTTGATCTGCAGCCTGACTAGGGTCAGCTGCCCCCGGGCCACTTCCAATTTCTCCCTCTGGGCCTACCTGGTCCGCGGCGTCCACTCCCGGGAAGTCCCACAGCATGGGCTCCTCGCAGCCCGGGTGGGGGGTAGATCCGGCAGTTCCTCGGGGAAGTCCGGCCAGTGCTGCTCCGGGGGTTCCTCGGGGTAACAACAGCGGAGAGGGGAAGTCTCTGGTGGCTCCTCGTCGTAGGTGGCACGGGGAAGCTCCGGCGGGTCCTCCCGGTAGCGAGTGAGGGGAAGCTCCGGCCAGTCCGGGCAACTGCTCTGGGCCCCAGTGTCTTCCCAGTCACGAGCTCCCTCGGGCAGGTTTGCTCCCGGCGGTGGCTGGGCTCTGACTGAGCTCGGATGGCCGGCTTTTATACTTCTGGGTCACCGCCTGACCCTCTGAGGGGCGGGCTCACTGTTCTGTAGCCCCGCCCCTTCCGGTGTCCGGGGCTCAACCCTCCCAGGGGAGGAGGGGAGCCACACCGGCCCGTTACAGAGTAGTTAACCATTTGATAGCTTTCATCACCTAACAGTTTTTGGCAGGTTTCCACACCCCATCCCCATTTCTGGCGCCGTCAGCCCCTTTGACCATGCCCCTTGCTACGATACTTCCGGGGGTACCTTGGTTCAGGGGACAATTAGCTCAGTGTTAATGGCCCTAGCCTGCAGTCAGGCCAAGTAACGGTAGAGAGTCTGTTTGCCCGGGGCCCTCAATCAGGGCAGGGCATCAATCAAGAAAGGGCTCTGGCCTACAGTCAGGCAGGCAGAGCAGCAGGAGGTTCATTTGCCTGGCCCTTGATCAGGGTAGGGCAGCAGTCAAGTAGGGGGGCTCTGGCCTACAGTCCGGCAGAGCTGTCACAGTCTAGGGGAGGTTAGCTCTCTGGTGGGAGAGTCAGCACAACCATCTGGCATCCGGATTCAGGCGGGTGCCAGACCAATTCAGGCCTCCTGACAACCAGGTGGGGAGGCTGCCACTCCTGACGTTGGGGTGGTAGGGGTAGAGGAACCCAGGCCCTCTCGTTCCACTGTGTCCCAGCTCAGGGCCCTAACAGCGGTGGAGTGGTCCGCCACTGGGTCAGCAGGGAAAGTCCAACCATAACACGCTGGCTGGCTTGTAGTCAATAATACATCTGAACCCAGTTCAGCTTCCCTGGGCTCCTTCCTACATGCCAATTCCATGTGTGCATGGGTTCCAGGGTTGTTGTTCGCTTTGGACCATGAAAAAGTTCAAGGAGCTGAGATTAGAGAAAAATCACATCAAATGTAAAAGGGCGTAAAGCCAATAGGGTTATCTATCTATCTATCTATCTATCTCCATACACCACATCTATCTAGCTAGCTATCCCGAGAGGCGGAGATAACCATGCTGGCGGCTGTGAGCCTCTTTTCCCAGAGGCAGCCACAAGGGTAAGTTCTCTCTCCCCCGTGTCCCCTCCCTGCAGCTTTCTATACTGTCCTTCTCTCACTAACCAAAAACGATCTCTTGCTGTTTTCTATACTCTCCCTCTCTCAAGCCTGGTCTACACTAGTCATTTATTTTGGAATTAGCCGAGTTAATTTGGAGAAAAAAAAATCATTCCTTCCACATGACCAAACTGGTTTCTTCGATTTAAAGGGCTCTTTAATCCAATTTCTGTACTTCACCTCGGCAAGTAGAGTAGCGCTTAAATCGAGATCGCAATCCCGGATTAAAAGTAGTGTGGATGCAATGAAGTTATTGGCTTCCGGGAAGTATCCCAGAATGTTTCCTTGTGACTGCTGTGGACAACACTCTCAACTCTGATGCACTAGCCAGGTGGGCAGGAAAAGCCCCAGGAACTTTTGAATTTCATTTCCTGTTTGGTCACCAGCAGCACAGGTGACCAGCAGCACAGTCCACTATCATAGGCAATCATGCAGAGAGCACCATCACAAGAGACCACGCAGTCCCGGATTCGCAGATGAGCTCCAGAATGGTCCAAATGGGAGGTACTGGATTTCATCGAATGTTGGGGAGAAAAATCTGTTATGGCAGAACTACGTTAAAAAGAAAAGAACGCAAATATGTACGCTAAAGTCTCCAGGGCCATGACGGAAAGAGGCTACTCCAGGGACACAGAGCAGTGTTGTACAAAAATCAGGGAGCTCAGGCAAGCGTACCAAAATGCCAGGGAGGCAAATGGGCGCTGTGGGTCACAGCCGCATACATGCCGCTTCTACCGTGAGCTGCATGCAGTTATGGGGGTGACGACACCACTACCCCACCACTGTCCGTGGATATCTCCAAGGAGGAAGTTGAACGGAGCGAGGAGGATGAGTTATTGGAGGACGAAGAGGAGGAGGAGGAGGACAGTGCACAGGCGGCAAGTGGGGAATCCATTTTCATCCCTAGCCAGGAACTATTCTTAATGCAGGAGCCAATAGCCCCCACCCCCACTCCCATGATCCTGGAGAAGGTACTTCTGGCGAGTGAGCCTGATCGGAGCCATGCGGTGGCGGGGTGGGGAAAACACAGCCACGTTGGGCTGTTTGCGTTTAGTTTAAAGGGCTCATCCCTGCTCAGAGCCTCATCGGAGCCACGCAGTGGGTGCGAGTCTGTGTGTGTGTGTGTGTGTGTGTTGTGTGAAGCAATCATCCCAGAGAGCCTGCAGGACCTCCTTTTATACTGCAAACCTACCAGGCATTGCTTGCTATGAGAAAGGGGGCCCAGCAGTTTGAAAGTATTGAAATGAATGCGGAAGAAACAGAACCCCGCGTGCCCCTAGGGCTTACCATGGCTGGCTGCAAGCTGAATTCTGTTGCCCGGCTGTGTGTGATGTGCTGTGTACTATGAATTGCCTGTTTCACTGAGAAACAGTGTGTCCTTTGTTCTCTGAAATGTATCTTTTAAAATACTACTCTTCCTTTTTCTCCTCCTGCAGGTGCAAATGTTTCAACGCAGCCCCAATCTACTCCATCCAAGAGGCTGGTCCAGATTAGAAGGCAGAAAAAAGGAACTTGGGACGACATATTCGCCGAGCTCATGCAGTCCTCCAGCACTGATAGGGCCCCGCTGAATGCGTGGTGGTAAACAATTGCGCAGTCACGTAATGCATTACAGGAACACGAAGAGAGGAGGGACGCGCGCGATGAGAGCAGGCAGGACACTATGGTCGAGCTCATGGGGGAGCAAACTGACATGCTGCCCTGTATGGTGGATCTAATGCAGGAAAGGCAGAAAGATCACAGATTGCCGCTGCTGCCCCTGTATAACTGCCCTCCCTCCTCCCCAAGTTCCATAGCCTCCTCACCCAGACGCCCAAGAACACGACGGGGGAGGCTAAGGGGACTCCACACTCAACCCCAGAGGCTCACCCAAGCAGCAGAAAGTTGGCATATGTGAACTTTTGATTTGGTTTCTGGACTTCTCCTTCCCTTCTTCTCCACCCCCATAACCCAACCCCTCCTCCCCCCATTTACCTTCTGATTTCTCTCCATGTGTTGTGCAATGAATACTAAAGAATGGTTTTTAAACAATTGTGACTTTATTTCCTTTCATATATATAGGGGGCGGGTAACTTCAAGATAAACAAACACAAGTGTCACACTGTACCCTGGCCAATCATGAAACTGTCTTTCAAAGCTTCTCTGATGCACAGCGCACCCTGCTGTGCTCTTCTAATCGCCTTGTTCTCTGGCTGTGCGAAATTGGCCACCAGGCGAGTTGCCTCAACCTCCCATTCCGCCATAAACGTCTCCCCCTTACTCTCACAGATATTGTGGAGCACACAACAAGCAGCAATTACAATTGGAGTATTGGTTGTGCTGAGATCTAACCAAGTCAGTAAACTGCGCCAGCGCTCTTTCAAACGTCCAAAAGCACATTCGACCACCATCCTGCATTTGCTTAGCCTATAGTTGAACTGCTCCTTACTACTGTCCAGGGTGCCTGTGTACGACTTCATGAGCCATGGCATTAAGAGGTAGGCTGGGTCCCCCAGGATAACTATAGGCATTTCCACATCCCCAACAGTAATTTTCTGGTCTGGGAAGTAAGTCCCTTCCTGCAGCTGTTCCAACAGACCAGAGTTCCTGAAGATGCGAGCGTCATGCACTTTCCCGGCCATCCCACCTTGATGTCAGTGAAATGTCCTTTGTGATCCACCAGTGCTTGCAGCACCATGGAAACGTACCCCTTACAGTTTACATATTGGCCGCTCCGGTGTGCCGGGGCCAAGATAGGGATATGCGTTCTGTCTATCGCCCCACTGCAGTTAGGGAACCCCAGCGCATTAAAGCCATCCACAATGGTCTGCACATTTTCCAAAGTCACTACCCTTGATAGCAGCTGGTCAATGATTGCATTGGCTACTTGTAGCACAGCAGCCCCTACGGTAGATTTGCCCACTCCAAACTGATTCCTGACTGACTGGTAGCTGTTGGGCATTGCAAGCTTCCACAGTGCTACGGCCACGCACTTCTCAACTGTGAGGGCTGCTCTCATTTTGCTGTCTTTGTGCTTCAGGGCAGGGGACAGCAAGTCACAAAGTTCCCTGAAAGTGGTCCTACGCATACGAAAGTTTCACAGCCACTGGGAATCATCCCAGATCTGCAAAACTATGTGGTCCCATCAGTCTGTGCTTGTTTCCTGGGCCCAAAATTGGCCTTCCACGGCATGAACCTGGCCCAACACCACCATGATCTCCCAATCGCTGCATGCTGTGCTTCTAGGAACAGAGGTGTCCATGTCCTCATCAGTACAGTAATCGCGCTTGTCGCCGCTACCTCGCCCATTTTTGCAGAAACTTCACATATTGCTGGATAATGCGTGAGGTATTTACAATGGTCAAGACTGCAGCAGAGATCTGAGTGGGCTACATACTTGCCGCGCTATGGTGCCTGCATGGGTAATCCTGGAAAAATGGCATGAAACGTAGGAGAGCTGTTCGGTTCAAGATGGCTGATAAAAGGCGGGAAATGGTTTCCTTCTGTAGCTTTCACTGGAGCCCAGCACTGACAACATGGAGAAATTTGCTACTGATGCAAGAATGGGAGAGCAGAGTTTGCAGCGGAAGCTGTGCTGCTCGGTTGACGATGGCTGAACAACGGCGGGAAATGGTAAGGATCTTTCTCTCTTTTGCACAGCTCTGTTTTCTGCTTATTAACAAAAAGGGATCTTTCTCTCTCTTGCTGTTTTCTGTACTTTACACAGCCCTATGTCACTGACACAGAATCTCTCGCTAATTATTCTGCCATGTGAGTTCTTTCACCCGACCTTCTCAACCTTCCTTTATATTTCCTATTCTATTTAATTAGCCTTTGGTTTTTTAAATTGAGTTCAATTTTTTTTACTCTCATAATTTTTTAGTCCCAACAAAAATAACCTTTTACTACGTTCTTACAAACTCCTCTCTCTTGTTGCTTTCTCTAGTTTCCCCTCTTTCTTCTATTTAAGATAACCTTTCTTTCCTTTTTTCCTCTAAGCCTAAGCAATCTTTCTTTTTTTAAAACTCCTTTTCTTTAAGGCCTCTGTAGCGAGAGGGCATAGTCTCCTGCCCTGACAGACAGGGAGGGATCCGTGAACGCCCCCCTGGTGGGTAGAACGGGGACTTGCATGGCCTCCCCGCTGGAAGCAGAGGGGTGGGACAGGAAGCGGAACTATAAAAGGCTGGTCCTCCAGCTCAGTCGGGGGAGGGCTGCCTGAGGAGCAGGACGTCTCTTCCCCGTTGCGTGAGCCCAGACCCAACGGAGACCGCTCTCCTGACAGAGACCCAGAGGTGCTGACAAAGCTGCCAGACGCCAGGATCTCCGAGGAGCTGGGGGGGCTGCCACTAGCTGTCTATCCCAGCGAAGCGAACAACAACCCTGGAACCCATGTACACACGGAATGGGTGTGTAGGATGGAGCCAAGGGAAGCAGAATTAGGTTTGGCTGTGTTATTGACTACAAGCCAGCCAGCGTGTTGCGGCTGGACTTTCCCCGCTGACCCAGTGGCGGACAACTCCACCGCTGTTAGGGTCCTGGGCTGGGACGCAGTGGAATGGGAGGACCTGAGTTCCTCTGCCCCTACCACCTCAACGTCAGGAGTGGCAGCCTCCCCCCTGGTTGTCAGGAGGCCTGAATTGGTCTGGCACCCGCCTGAATCCAGATGCCAGATGGTTGTCCTGACATTCCCACCAGAGAGCTAACCTCCCCTAGACTGTGACAGCTTTGCCGGACTGTAGGCCAGAGCCCCCCTACTTGACTGCTGCCCTACCCTGATCAAGGGCCAGGCAAATGGACCTCCTGCTGCTCTGCCTGCCTGACTGTAGGCCAGAGCCCCTTCTCGACTGACGCCCTGCCCTGATTGAGGGCCCCGGGCAAACAGACTCTCTACCGTTACTTGGCCTGACTGCAGGCTAGAGCCATTAACACTGAGCTAATTTTCCCCTGAACCACCGTACCCGGAAGTATCATAGCAAGGGGTGTGGTCTCCCACCCAGATGGACGGACGGTGGGGGCTGGGGGGGGGACTGCAAACCCTTTACAGCCTCTCTTTCTACTCATTCGTACTTTTTCTCTAAATATGTCAAAACACAAGCACACAACCTTCCCCCGGCCAAACACAGAAAAATAATACAAAATAAATTTTCAAAATGGCCAACGGCATCAAAAACGTACACGACTGGAAATGGGGACGGAGGGCAGGATGTAAATGCAACACGGTGCATGGAAACCTGTCAAAAAGTACATGATGATGAAAGCTATCGAGCAGTTAACTACTCACATGGCTGGGCAGGGCAGGCAGCCAATTGGGAAGAAGCCGTGTGTTCCACCTTGCTCCAGGTGGGCTCTGATGCACCAAGCCCCCAGAGAAGGGAGGCTTGCTTTTCCCAGAGCTAGGGCAGCTGGGCAGCTTCAATGAGCGGGCTATCCTCAGTGCACATTGTTGTTATCCTATGGACCAATGTCCATAGGCCGCAGCAGGCTGGAGGCTGGTTCTTGAAGGCCTCCAGGATGAAAATAGTCTGAGAAGCCAGGCATCGGACTGAGGACTTGCTGTCCTGCTGCAAGCCTTTGAGGTCTAAGATTGAAAGGAAGGAAATGGAGGTCAGAGCCATGGCACTCTGGAGAGCCCTGGCAGGCCAAGCCAGCTCTGTACCTCTCGGCCCACGACAAGGAGGCAGCAGGCCAGGTGGCAGGAGGCAGGGGACTAGCGGGAACAACCAGCAACCCTCACTAAACATCCCCGCCGCCCTCCACAGCTGGGGGAGCCTCCAGACACAGGCAAGAAGTCCCAATGAACCCCATTCACTCACTATTTCTAGGACTGCCTCATCCCTGCAGTATCTGAGAGCCTCATCCCTGCCTGTATTTACCCTCCCCTTCCCCACAATGCACAGATGGGCACTTAGGCCTAGAGGGGGAGAGTCACAAAGGGGGCTTGGGCATTGTTAGGCGCCGCCTAACTTCAGGTGCCCTGCTGCCCTCCAGGAAATGCCGAGGAGGGAGCTCAGCCATTCTCTAGCTCCGGTTGGGAGGCCCAGCTGTGAATCTGCTCTGGGAGTGAGGAGTCTGAGCTATGTCACCCACCCTTCCCTTTTCCCGAACAAATGTGGTGGAGATGCTGCTCTGCCCTGTGCTGCCCAGGGGTCTGGACACGCAGCAGGGAGGTAGGTGACCGGACGTCACTTCAGCCTCATTTGGAGCAGTGGCTTGACCCCAGGTGTCCCACGTGGAGGTGACTGCTCCAAACACTGGGCTAGTGAGTGCAAGGGGGGAGGCAGCACCCCACTTTGGCTGTGTTTGGGGGCAATCATCTGCGAAGGCCAGCCAGCTAAGGCCCAGTTTGGGGATCTACCAGGCCGCAGCTCTGAGGTCAGGGCTAAGTGCCTGGGCACATGCCAACCAGCAGACACGACAGGGTGAGGGGCCAGCTGATCAGGGGGTTGGGGATTTACATTTTGCATCCCCTTGTGGCTCTCGCCTGTGACCACGTTGCTGGCATCGGAGATTGAACCCACCCTGCAGCCCTGGGCCATTCATCCCCCTAGTGCTCAGTACTCAAAGCGGGACCACTCACTCTCGCAGATGGCGTTCAACTTGTTCTGGCTCCCCTGGTCCAGCTGCCGGGCAGTGAGCCCTACACACACAAACAGCTCATCACATCCCCGCATCCCCAGTGAGGGTGTTAAAGAGCCTGTCACCCTCCAAGCACCGCGGCTTTCCCCCGCCCCTCACTGGCCAGGACACGCTCCTGAATCCCCAGGGGAAAGGGCGAGTCCCCAGAGATGGCTACAGGGCTGGTTGCCAAAGGAGAGCACAGCGCCTTGAAGGTCCACTCCCAAGAGCCCACGGTGGGGTGGGGGCGGAGAATGGGGACTGCATGAGGAGCAGTGGGCTTAGAGGGGTCCTATCAGCCGATCAGGGCAGTTTGGGGTGAGCTTGCTCCTGTGGGTTTCTGACACCCCTTCGCCTTCATTAGGGAATCAGGAGCCCAGGGGTCACTTCTCGCTGCTGGCAGGGACTGAGGAGAGCCTGGGACCAGATCCAGCCCCTCTGCTAAAGGGACCCCTCTGCTCTGTGGTTACCTAGGAACCTGATGGCTGCTTCCCTAACTGGAGTCTGTGGGTTCTGCAGGAAGGCCATGGTCTGGCACAGGAAGTCATCAGCTCTCCCGTTGTAGCGCCTCACCTAGGAGCCAGAACAAGGGAGAACAAGATTATTAAAGGCCTTTCCGTCCCACAGGCCAGCTTCCAGGTGTGTGGAGCGCACGCCCTGTTTTTGCCCCTCCTTCCTGTGCTGGGAGGATCACGCAGAGGGACCACACCCAGGGCCAGGTGTGGTCCCGCGGCTGGGGCTCAGTGTGGGCACAGAGCCAGGCAATCGGGGGTGCCCTATCCACTGATTCCTCCACTTCTGCCAGCGAGGGCTGTGCAGTGAATGGCCAGAGGGCTCCCTCACCAGGCAGTCACAGATTCGCCAGGTTTCCTTGTGCTGGATGAGGCCACTGAGCTGGTGCCACCTCAGGAATTGGGCGGCACTGCTGAGGGTGTCCCAACACACCTGCAAAACAAGAGGGGCCGGGGCGAGCCGGACACAGTTACGGGAGCTGGAAGCCACTAGCCTAGTTACCGGAGGCCAGGGAGGCCGTGCGTGCTGAACGCTTCCCTGCCCTGGCTGCTCACGGAAGGGCGGCGGTGTGGCTAAGGCAATGGCTGGAGACCTGACTCAATTCCCAGCTCTCCCTGCAGGAACTCAGGCAAGTTGCTTAGGCCCAGGGCTGCAAAGGGATTTAGGTGCCTAATGCCCATGGGGGTTCAATATTTTTGAGGCTGCGCCTCAGTTCCCCACCTCATGGGGTGAATTCATTAGTGCTGGTGGCATTTGTGTCCCAAGTGATGGGGGCCATGAGCACTAGCATGTGCAGAGGCATGGGGGGGAGGGGCTTGGGCATGTCATGGCTAGTACGGGCTGTCCGGGCCGCTTGGCTAAGGGCACATTGGGTCCTGTGTACCATCTGGAGGCTGAGTAGCCCTGCTCCTGGTAGGGATATGGCCAGGGTTGTGCTCTTCCCACAAGCACAGCCAGGGGAGTGTGCGGAGGCCAGTGGCTGTAGGAGTGGTGAGGCGACCACTCGCCCCACCCAATCTCTCAGCCTGACTGCAGGGGGGTGTTGAGCTCAGAGGATGCAGAGAAGACTCAGCAGTTGGGTGGGGTTCCATGGTCATGGCACTACTGGACTCAACATTCAAGTGATTTTGAGTGCCTGATTGTCACAGCTCTGAGCACCTGCCCTCTACCGGCCAGACCCTTTAAAGGGGGGTGTCACATGTTGCCCCCCCCCAAACAAATGGTCGCTCTGTAACTATCTCAGCTGCAGACTCCAATTCGTGGCCTCACCTGGGACACGTTGGGACGCTCATCATGAACAAGGAGGAGCAGTGGGACCAGGCTCTGGAGCACATACTCCTTCATCTCACTCCGGTTGGGCCACCTTACAAGCTCCAGCAGGTCTTTAAAAAGGGTGATGGAGAGCACCCGGAGCTTGCTGGTCACCTGCAAGAGATGATATAGGGAGGGGAGGAGACACTGTGACAGTCATTCTCATCCAGCAGGGCAAGTGCACACTGTGCCAGAGATGTCTGCCCTGCAGGGGGTATTGGTAACTCACCCCCAGCCATACAGCCACAACTGGGGCCAGAGTCTCATGGGCATAGCGCCATTGAAGGCAATAGAGATGCAGATTTCCACCAGCTGAGGGGCTGGCCTGGTAACTTCTTGGCCAGGGAGAGCAGTAAGCTGGGGTGAGACTGCCCCTAGGCTCTCACAGCCAGCTCTGGGTGCACTGACATCAGCACCCGCCTGTGTCAGCCAAGGGGAAACATTCAGGATGGAGCAGTGTCAGGACAGGGGCGGCAGAGAGGGAGCGATGAGGAAAGATTCAAAGAGCGAAGGGGGGGTGTAGTTTGTCCACCCACTTTGCAGGCCCAGCTCACACTGGTGTTGACCCACAGCAGCCCTCTAGCCGGGCCAAGGGGGCCAGGCATAGGGGGCAAATTTCTACATTGGTGTTTGTTTGGGCCATGCTCAGGGACCTGGGGTGAATTTAACTAGGGCCAAGGGGTGGTAAATGTGCAGGAGCTCCCAGATAGGGGGCCTTGGAAGCCATGACTGGAAGCCACCCAGCCTCCAGGGGTTTGGGGTGGGGTGAGGGGTCAGCTCAGAACAGCTGGGCAGGCTCTGTACAAAACACATGGGAGGGGTATGGGGGCATCAGGGCTGCACTGCAGTGGGCACAGGCAGATGTTGAACTGCCACCTCTCTGGTCTTCCCTCCAGTTGTTGAGGCCTGTTTGCCTTTCCCTGGTGATGGGTGTAGTAAGTGCAGGCCATGATAAAGGCCCAGTATGAGGCCTGAGGCCTGAACTAAAGTAATGAACAAGACTTTGCTAATATAAAGCCAAGTTAAGCTGTGAGCCAGAGGCAGGCCCTGCTCACAGAAGCTGGCAAGGAAAGGGCTGATACATATCTAAAAGGTACTGAACATTCACAAACTTGCACATTCCACACAGATAACAAAGAACAGGCTGGCCCATCCCAATGACAGGGGCAAAAGGTAAAATGATGGATAGAGTTGTTTTGATCGAACCAACATGTACAAGGTAGAAGGGGGCACCTAAATACATAGAAAGGTTGTACCGTGCTACGTGGAGGGGTTGTACCTCATACGTCAGGTGTGATGTGTAACTTGTTTGTGTCTGTGTATAAGAATGCATCCCTGGGGCGGTGCCTTTGTCCGGCCGAGGGGGCAGTGGAAAGTCCCGCCAATGAGCCGGGTCCATTGCCAAGAGGCACTTTCTCTTAGTATGCCCTGAATTAGGCTAAGAAACCTACAGGGAACTGCAATTGTGTCCGAGGTCGCAATAAACCTAGCCGACGTGGCTTTGCATCTTACTGGACTCTGTGGTTATTGGGGGTTCTCGTCGGGTCTGCTGTGTCAGCTATCTGCAGAGCTGGGGTAGCACACCGAGGGAACACACGCACGCAGCCGAGTGATATCAACAAGGAGAAAGCAGAGCACCACACCGGTAGCACTCTGACAACACACTTCTGACAACAATGGGCGTTGTGTTCATTAACACTATTTGGATATAACCCCTGCCCCATAAAGAACCTGTTCTGTTCCCCCCGGGCCTGAGAGGGGTTTGGTTTAAAGGGCTCGCCCCAGGGCGAGATCCTGCATCCTTGGTCCAGGCTGCCCTGTCCCTTTGGCCAGCTGGGGATCCAGGAGACCCTGGGAACAGCTTTAGCCAGGCCTGTGCCACTACTAAATAAAGAGCGGCAGGTCAGCAGAATTCGGGAGGGCTGAGAGTAGGATTTACCGTTATGAGAGCTGGGGAGTCCCTCCAGGAGCCCCCACTGGGGCATTACCCCTGGAAGGCAGTAACGGATGGGCCCCTTTCTCCTGCCCGCTTGCTGGATCTCGCCACCCAGTGTGGGACTGAACATCAGTCTGGTGAATGCGCAAGGGGGCTAGTTTGTGGGTACAAAAGATCTGAGGAGAACTTTCCTCCTTTGACGCTGCCCTGCCATGAGAACGAAGGGGAGAGGAAAGGGCGGTAGCTGCAGAACCTACAGACAGAGCCATTTCCTTATGGCGCTGACAGGCCAGCTGTAGGATTCCTGGCCAGGGAAAGGAGGGGCAGATTTTCACCAAAGTACCATCACTTGTCACCCTGGAAGCCAGCAAGAGCATTGCAGCACCCTGTGCTGCAGAGGCCCCCTCGCTGCATGCAGGCTCAGGAATGCACGTCCTTCCCCAAGGGGAGCCTCGTCCCCAGGCTGCCCTCATCCTTGTCAGTAGGCCTGCGGGACACCAGGGTTCCCATCCTTTCTGCCATGTGCTCTCATGGAGAGTGAGAGGAAGGCGGGAATGGGCTCATGATTTATGACAATCCGTTTTCTGGCTAGGACCATAGCACAGGCCCTGCTAGCCCACCCCCTAGCCCCCATTCACATGTCCGCAGTTTGATGGGATCTCCTGTGAGCTGCCAGGCCTTACATCATCAAACAATGGCAGGAGTTGCTCAGCCACTTGCACAGCCGCGCAGCTGGCGCTCTGCCTGTCCATGCCGGCGAGGAGGTGTTTCAGCACGGCGATGGCCTTGCGGATGAGGGCTCTGTCTACCTCCTGGAGTCGCTCCAGGACATCTGGCAGCAGACGCTGGAGTTTCCCCACCTGTGTGAAACAAGGAGCTGCTTTACGAAACACCCTCCAGTGACCCAACAAGCCATTTCCAAAACAATGTCTGCCTCCTGCAGACAGAGGCATGGGAGCTAGGTGCTGGGGGTGCTGCAGCACTCCCAGGTTTTACGCAGGACTCTGCTCCTGGCCCCACACACAGGGTCCCAGCTGCCGGCCCTGCGCCAACCCCCAGCTATGGCCCCAGCCTTGGTCCCCTTGCCCCATCCATCCCCCGCCCCTGCCTCCTGGAGCCATGGCCCTGCTCCTGACCAAAGCTCTAGTGGTGGAGGGGTGTGTGGACAGGGGTAAGGGGGGGGGGTGCAGCACCTCCACTATAAAAAGTCTTCCAGCTCCCCTGCCTCCAGAGACATATTACAGCCTCAAAGCCTTTGCACAGCCAGCTAAGATCACGGGCAGTGGGTCTGGCAACCTGCAACATAAGCAGCTGCTTCCTTGTCCCCCAGATCTCAGGGGATGGTTTTTATTAGCAGATATCATCCGTGGGAAGTTCTCTACACAACACGTTGACCCCAAATAAATCAAGTGTATTATTGTTCAAATAGCACCTCGAGGGCCTGTCTGCAATAAGGGCTTGTGCTGGGGGCTTTCCAGGCACAGTCAGAGACGGTCCCTGCCCTAGAGCTTACAGGCTAGACACACGAAGGAAGGATTTCTATCCCCATTGTACAGACATGGAACTCGGGCACAGAGAGGTTACGTGACTCGCCCACAGTCACTTAGGGAGTCTGGCGGAGCCAGGAACCGAACCTGGGTTCTCCTGAATCCTGGTCCTTACAGCCCAGCCTAGGGGAGGGAGCCAATATTGCACACTAGTTCTAGGGTTAGTCTGTTACTAAAAGCCAGATTCAGTCATTTCTGTATTTGGTTTTTCAACCTTTCAAAGACAGCCCCACAAAATCTCAACCGGCATCAGGGAAAAAATAGGTCATATACAGGCTAACCGGTTCCAGAAAGGAAAATGAACCACAAGCAAGTGAAAACCAGGCTGAAGTGCATGGAACGATGGGAATGGTGTGTAACAAAGAGAATTACAGTCACGCCCTCTCCATGTCTGATCTAGTCATAGTCCGGGTTTAATAAACCGGACTGACCCCCTATTCTCAGGCGAAGTAAATTATCATTAACGAGTTGCCTTCAGATTGTCTCCTCTTTACCAGGCTGTCAGATCTGTGTATTTAAGCCCCAAGGACTTTCTCTGCCTTCACTATATTGTGGGTATCAAACTTGTTATGAGATCTTAGCAGCAAAAGGCCCTTCCAGAGCTCTTCAGAGGAGCGAGTGCTGCGGGACAGAGCCGTGACGTCAACAGTTAAAACCTATGAGGCTTTAAAAGGGGATTTGTAGGAAAAAATGGTTCCTAATTGTAGTGAAATGGCTCTATCCAAGCGTCCCTGATCACTGGGGTCGCCAGCATTCCCTGGG
The DNA here is from genome assembly GCF_016161935.1 of Mauremys reevesii. Classification (NCBI taxonomy): domain Eukaryota; kingdom Metazoa; phylum Chordata; order Testudines; family Geoemydidae; genus Mauremys; species Mauremys reevesii. Next base: position 1,316,808 of record NC_052642.1, read on the forward strand.
GGTCTAGAGTCTGCAGCTCTGCTGCTACTCTAGTGCTAGGGTTCTTTGGATCACAGAGACCCCAGACACAATCAGGCCCAGCTGTGCCAGATGCTCCACACACCTAGAGACGCACCCTGCAGGAGCCAGGCCCTGCCCTGCAGAACAGCAGACAAAGGCCAGGCAGGGGCTTGCCCAAGGGCACCCCGCAGGTCAGTGGCAGAGCCAGGAATAGAAGCCAGGGCTCCTGACTCCAGGCCAGGGCCATACCCCCTGGGAAGGTTTCAATGACCCCAGCCCTGCAGCAGCTCCCTGCGGTTCTGGGTTTATCCCCCAGCCCTCCTCCCCTCTCACCTTCTCTGGGAGACGGGCCAGATTGAGGAGGCCTTTGAGCCCCAACCAGCGCACCACGGTCTGGTGGTCTCTCAGCTGCCTGCTCATCTCCTCCACGATGGCGTCTTCCAGCCCGTAGCCAAGGTCAGGGCACTGGAGGAGCTAACACACCAACAGCAAATCAAGCTAGAGAACGGGGCTGGCCTCTTGCGACTCATCTCTGCCACGGGGCCCTTAGCTCCACTGGCCAAGGCCCGGCATGGGCTGCATGCAGGGCATCGCGATTGGGCCCCACTGAAACGCTTCTAGCGCGACGGCCCCTCGAGGCTCCAGCTGAGATCAAGGCCTGCCCTGCTCCCTCACTAAGGCTCAGCTGCACACGGAGCAGTGGTGTGGGGGGTGGGGTCTGCAGCCTTGTGCTCCAAAGGGTCGCCCGGTCTGCGGGGGGCAGGTGAACTGGCCATGAATGGGCAGGCGGCTGCCCGGCCTGCGCATGGCACACGGATGTCAGAGGGGGCTCGAGGGCCGAGGTCACACAAGGGACCATTCTATGGAACTGAGCCTTGGGGAACAAGAGACACCTGACCCTGGGCCTTGCTCCAGCCCCATGACACCAGCTGGGACAGGTAACAATGCCCAGACTGAGTGACTCCACCCCTAGGGTTGTAGGAGCTTTCCCTGCCCCTGCTCACCCACCCACCCCCAGGGCCTTCAGGGCCACCCCTCTCTTGGCCATAGGCATGAGCGGCAAGTTCCATTGGCCCATGATGCCTGGGCACTATGGGCCTCAGCCCCACCTTTCCCCCCACGTCTCCCAGGCCATTTAAAACAGCCTGGGGCCCCCACCACCACTGGCAGCGCAGCAGAGCGGCCTCCTGCCTGCTTTCTCCCATGGCTGCCAGCCCCTCCCTGTGGCCCCTGGGTGGGGTGGGCGTGCCCCTGCAGCCAGTAGGAAGCTGTGGGGGCAGTGCCTCGGGGTAGCAGCACATGGAGGGCCCCCGGCCTGCCCTGCCTAGGAGCCCCAGATAAGCGCCGCACCCTCCCAACTCCTCCCAGAGCCTGCCCCCCCACCCCTTTCCCGACCCCACTCTGGCCCCCAAACTCCCTCCCAGAGCCAGCCGCCCCTCCCTCCACACACCCTCCTGTCCCCAAACTCCTCCCAGAGCCTGCATCCCCACCCTCTCCTGCACTCCCACCCTCTGACCCATCCCAGAGCCTGCACCCCAGGCCCTCCCCACCCAAACTCCCGCCCAGAGACTTAGGCAGGTTGGGGGCAGAGTTTAGGGGGGCAGAGTTTGGAGGGGCAGGTTCTGCTGAGCACCACCAACATTTCTACAAATCTGCTGTCCCTGGCCATAGGTCAGCCCCATGCCCCAGTCACCGCTGGGCCGGGCTCTTCTCACGACCCTCACCCGCTGGTGAGGCTCACCTGAATGAAGAGCGCCACGGCCGGGACGCATCGCCATCGTCCCGATCGCTGAGGATGGCCATCAGATGGTAGAAAATCCAGTTTCGCTCCTGGAAATTGAGCGAAACCATGGCCCTGGCATAGGAAACACAAACACCACATCATCAAGGTGGGCAAGGACTGGTCCTCCATTTATGAATCTAACCAGGACAGGGGATCCCGGCGACTAGTCACGCGCAGCTGGCACGGACTAGTTCCTGCTGGCTTAAAATGCCCAGCGGCTTATGTGCTAGAGACCCAAACCCTTAATCACTCGACAGGGAGCCCTTCCATGAGGCCAGCTCTGAGCACGTAGTGCTGTGGCTGCAAGAGAACTGCAGACAAAGAAGGGTGTCGGTGGGGTCGGTGGTCTTCCTCATGTGCCCAGATATTGGGTGATGAGAGACAGAAGGGTGGGTGAGAGAATATCTTAGATTCACCCAAGACAAGCGCTGGAGCTTTCTGTGTTAGCTTCTCTCTCACCCACAGTCACTGGGCCAACCAAAGACATTCCCTCCCCCACCTTGTCTCTCTCATGTGCTGGGCCTGACAGGGCTACACCAACGCTGCGGAAAGACATGGCGGAGGCTGTCTTTGCCCAGCCATGCCTGCCAGAGCCACGCAGGAAGCGGTTTACGCCAGGCAGCGCAGGGTGGAGAAGTAGCCGACTGACCCCTTGGCCAACAGCACAGAGGCTGCGGCCTGTTCCATGCAGGCGATTGGGAGCCGCGTCTCACCCAGCAGGGAAGGCAATGTGGCCGTGTCCTGGGCCAGGGAGGGGAGCTGCTGCTGTGATCGGTTCTGGGCAGCACTCACCGGGCAAGCAGGCAGACACCTTTGTGGTGCGTGTCAGAGCTCATGAGCAGGTCCCAGCCGCCCTGCTTCATCATGAAGGTGACCTGCTCCTTGTAGCCAGCGCATAGAAGCAAAGCTTCCATGGCCTTCACCGCGAACCTGTGTGCAGAGCGAGCCTCTTGTTACTGAGTGAGCCCAGGCCAGGCCCTGCCGCGTGCCTGCGGGCGACGCTGCAGAACCCAGGCTGGGTGTCGGGCTGGCGGTACCTGACGGGGCTGAGGGGTGCGGCCGTGTCCTCCTGGTTATGCTCCCTCTCCTGCGAAGCAGTGTGCTGCACTGTGTGGGTGACGTGGAAGAGCAGCGACGTAGAGCTGAGGGAAGAGCTCCTTCACCTCCTGCCTGCAGGCCTGCTCCTGCAGGATCACATACAGGGCTCTTGTGGCCTGCAGCTAAGAACAGGAGACAGACATCACTGCAGGGATTTCGTCCTTCCCACGCTCCCCCAGGGCACCTAGAGGGGTGGGGGTGGGCTGGGGGCTAAGGCCTGGGATGCTGGGTTCAATTCCTAGCCTGTGAGACCTTGGCTAGAACCACACAAGGGACTTCGGCCCAGCGTGGCCATGCCCAGCTGCATGTGCCCTGCTGCCCAGTGGACTCACAGCCCTGGGTTAAGTGCCCAGGCTCCGTATATGCTCCAGAGAGAGAGTCAGTTGGGCCAATTGTTAAAGCGGTGAAAGGGATGGGCTGGGTAATTTCAGGCCTGTCAGCCTGACATCGATCCCAGGCAAGATAATGGAGCAGCTGGTATAAGATTCAATTAATAAAGAATTAAAGAGGATAATTTATTTAATGCAAATCAACAATTTTTCGATGAGATGACAAGTTTGGTAGATAAAGGAAATGGTATTGACATAATGTATGTAGACTTCTGTAAGGCGCTTGAGTTGGCGCTGCACTCCAGTTTGATCAGAAACCTAGAAGTTACAAAAGTAACGTGGCACACATGAATTGGATTATAAAGTGGCTGATAGGTCTCAAAATGTAATTGTAAACTGGGAATCAGCATTGCACAGGTGTGTTTCCAGGATGGTCCTTGCAGGGATCGGGTCTTGGCCCTACGCGATTTAACATTTTCATCAATGACCTGGAAGAAAACCTCAAATCATCACTGATAAAGTTTGCAGATGACACAAGAATTGGGTGAGTGGTAAATAATGAAGAGGATAAGTCACTGATACAGAGCGATCTGAATCACTTGGTAAACTGGGGAGCAATCAAACAGTATGTGTTTTAATATGGCTCATTGTAAATGAATACATCTAGGAACAGGACGAGGGACTCTATCCTGGGAAGCAGAGACTCTGTAAAGGACTTGGGAGTCCTGGTGGATAATCAGCTCATGTGATCCTGGGATAAATAAACAGAAGAATCTAGAGTGGGAGTATTTGGCACTGGTGTGACAACTGCTGGGATCCTGGGTCCAGTTCCGTGGCACCTTTGCAATAAGATTGTTGATGAATTGCAGAGGGTTCAGAGAAGAGCCATGAGAATGATTAAAGGACTAGAAACCATGTCTTATAGTGATAGGGTGACCAGACAGGACAGGGGTTGGGGGTAATAGGAGCCTATATAAGGAAAAGACCCTAAAATCAGGACTGTCCCTATAAAAATCAGGACCTCTGGTGAGAGATATAGGGAGAGACTCAAGAAGCTCGATCTATTCATCTTAACAAAGAGAGGGTTGAGGGGTGACTTGATTACTGTCTATAGGTATCTCCCTGGGAAACAAATATTTAGTAATTGGCTTTTCAGTCTTGCAGAGAAAGGTCTAACATGATCCAGTGGCTGGAAGTTGAAGGTAGACATTCAGACTGGAAATAAGGCATAAACATCACAGTGAGAGTAATTAATCATTGGAAGAATTTACCCAGGGTGGTGATAGATTCTCCATCACTGACTATTTTTGAACCACGATGGGATGTTTTTCTTCAAAGACCTGCTCTAGGAATGATCTGGGGGCAGTTCTCTGGCTTGTGTCAGGCAGGGGATCTGACTAGATGATCGCAGAGGTCCCTTCTTGCCTTGAACTCTATGAAGCTAAGAGTGAGGAGCTGCCTAAACCAACCAATAGGAAATGCGGAGGAGAGGGATGTGGCCTAAGCCCCACCCCTAAAGGGAATTTGGTATCTATCTCTACTTGGGACCACTTCAATAGTCATTGAGCAGAGTTTTGACCCCAGGTCTCCCAGTTGGGTACCCTAACCACTGGGCTAGAGACAGTGGTGTAGTCGAAAATATGAAGGTCCTGGAATGCCACTAAAATACTGATTTTCTTCAATATGAATTATAGAAATTCACATTTTATTTGTCTACTGAATTTCTGGTACAGTAATCCTGGGCTAAACCAGGCATGGCTGGAGACAGGCCAGCTGTCCAAAATAACAAGGTATTGGATTTTTTTTTAATTGTACACCCCCCCCCATAGTAGCTATTCAATTTATTTTAAATGTTGAAATCATTGTGCTGAAATGCCATTACTGTGTATGCAATAGAATACAATAGAAATGCCATTACTGTGTCTACAATAGAATATGTAAAAGATATAACTCTAGACAGAAGTGTACAGTACAGTGGTAAAAAACCAATGAATGCGTAGCAAGTTTTCTTTTTACTTTAGCCTATAGGCTAATGAAAATAGAAAATAAATCATGCTGCTGCACTACAGACATTACTGTATCAGGCTGAAATAATAAAAGTTTATTTTAAATGTAGCTAGTAGGCTACACAAGTAACACAAAATCCATCAAGGCATAACGGGCTGGAGTAGCAAAGGCCTGCTGGAATGCATTGATCTAATTTTTACAAATATTTCCACAAAGCGTCTTTCTCCATATTGTATTTTCTGTGTCTGTGAATCAGAGGGAGAACAAGGATGTCTGAGCCAAGTTCTGGCACAGCTGAGAGGATGCCACATGGAAAATGAAGGGCCATGTAGCTTGCTAAACGTGAGTGATGACGTATGCGGAATAAGCCCCTTGCTACATTTCCATTCACAATCATAGTCATGTGGCTGAGGGTATGGCTACACTTGCAGCTGTACAGCACTGGGAGTTAAAGCTGTCTTCGTACAGCTGAGTAGGGAAAGCACTGCAGTCTGTCCACACTGACAGTTGCCAGCGCGCTGTTGTGGCCACATTTGCAGCATCTGCAGCGGCATTGGGAGCAGTGCATTATGGTCAGCTATCCCAGCGTTCCAAGTGGCTGCAACGTGCTTTTCAAAAGGGGGGGTGGAGTGTGACAGGGAGCGTGGGGGAGAGAGTGGATTTTGGAGCCAACACTGTGTCAGCAGCTGCCTTGCAAGTTCCAACCCTCCCCTAGCCCTCTCTGACTCACTGAAAGTGAACAGCACCTCTTTGTTTTTTCCTCACAGACCAGATAAGCAGCCGCTCGCCGAAACGGACCCTCCTCCCTCCCCCTCTATTCAAGCAAACACGAGCTGTGGGCCTTCCAAAGGGAGCCCTCTGCCTCTGCTCATTTACAGCAAACAGGAGCTGGGTTTGTTTTTTTGATAAGCAGCTCCCGGAGCCCAGAGTTTACAACAAAACAAAGACCGGAACCTTCACTTAAAAGGGTTATGGGAAGCTTCCGGAGATCAGTCACTGCATACTAAGGTTATTCCCTGTTTACACTGGTGCCCCAGCGCAGCAGCAGCAGCACAATACTCTTTATTCCTCTCGGGGAGGTGGAGTACAAGCGGCGCTGTAGCCACGGAGATACAGCGCTGTATGTGCCTTGCCAGTGTGGACGGGGAGTGAGTTACAGCGCTGTTGGTGGCTTTATTGCGCTGTAATTCTCAAGTGTGGCCAAGGCCTTAGATAAAGTGAAAAGGAGGTAGGGCAGCTGTGTAACCAATCTGGTCTGTCACTGACAGGAATTGTCAATGCCTAGCATGACTCTCTTGATTATACTGGTCAGAAGTGCCAGCTGAGCTGAAACCACTGCTCAGCTCCACGCGTGTGATTTCATGCAGCATGGCTGAAGCCTGGTCTACACTACAAAGGGGGTTCGAATTAGGCACGCAAATTCAGCTACGTGAATAGCGTAGCTGAATTCGGCACCCTAATTCGAACTACTCACCCGCCCAGACGCCGGGCGGGTCGAACTCGCGGCCTCGCCGACTCCACCACCGCCGCTTGCACTGGTGGAGTACCGGAGTTGACTGCGGTGCTTCCGAGTTCGAACTATCGCATCTAGATCAGACGCGATAGTTCAACTCCGAGAAGTCAAACTCACCGCCGACCCAGATGGTAAGTGTAGACTAGCCCTGAGTGTGAACGTGATTTAGGCCTTGGCTACACTTGAGAGTTACAGCACAATAAAGCCACCAACAGCGCTGTAACTCACTCCCCGTCCACACTGGCAAGGCATATACAGCGCTGTATCTCCCTGGCTACAGCGCTGCTTGTACTCCACCTCCTCGAGAGGAATAAAGAGTATTGCGCTGTTGCTGCTGCTGCGCTGGGGCACCAGTGTAAACAGGGAATAACCTTAGTACGCAGTATCGACTCATTCCACCCCCCTTTCTGGCTCAGGTTACAGCCTCAGGTACTGACCCTCACCTAAAGTCATCCCCTGCTCTCCCATCCCCCATGCAGACAGTCCCAGTAAAACTAAACACCATTTCCAGGTCAATCCATCCTCTCCCTACAGCGTCACAGGGCTATAGATAACAAAATGAAATTCACCAAAGACAAATGTGAGGTGCTACATTTAGAGAAGAAAAAGCAAATGCACAGATACAGAATGGAGGATAACCAGCTGAGAAGGATCTGGGAGCTGTGGTGGATCACAACCTCAGCATGAGTCAGCAATGCGATGCTGTTGCAAAAAAAGCAAATGCAATTTTAAGTTGCATTAACAGAGGTATAGCCAGGGCTGGCTCCAGACGCCAGCGTGCCAAGCGCGCGCTTAGGGCGGCAATGAGAGCCGCAGGGGCGCGCTGCCTGTCGCCGGGAGGGCAGCAGGTGGTTCCGCGGACCTCCCACAGGAGTGCCTGCGGAGGGTCCGCTGGTCCTGCGGCCCGTGGACCTCCCGCAGGCATGGCTGCGGATGCTCCACTGGAGCTGCGGGACCAGTGGACCCTCCGCAGGCATGTCTGCAGCAGGTCCACTGGAACCGCGGACCAGCGACCGCCAGAGCACCCCCCGTGGCGTGCCGCCCTGCTTGGGGCGGCAAAATTACTAGAGCCGCCCCTGGGTATAGCATGCAAGTCATGGGAGGCGATAGTACCACTCTACTCAGTGCTGGTTAGGCCTCAGCTGGAGTACGGTGTCCAGTTTTGGTCACCAATGTCTAGAAAGGATGTGGAGAAACTGGAAAGGATCCAGAGGCGAGTGACAAAGGTGATCAGAGGGATGGAACACAAGCCATAAGAAAAAAAGGCTGAAGGAACTGGCTATGTTTTGTTTGGAAAGGAGGAGATTAAGGGGGGACTAGATAATGGTCTTCAGATACTTGGAAGGCTGCCATAAAAAAAGATAGAGAAAAGTTGTTCTCTCTTGCCACAGAGGGCAGGACAAGAGGCGATGGGGTCAAACTACAGCACAGCAGATATAGATTAAGCCTCAGGAAAAAACTTCCTAACTGTAAGAAGAGTAGGACGATGGGAAAGATGCCTAGGGAGCTTGTGGAAACTCTTTCGCTGGAGGTTTTCAGAAGGAGGCTGGAGCCATCTGTCCAGGGTGGGTTAGAAACAAGAAGTCCTGCATTGTTGCAGGGGGCTGGACGAGCTGACTTTGCGATCCCTTCTCACCCTGTGATTCTATGAGTGCTGCTGAATAGCACCAGGAGAGCGTTTCGGCGTGTTCCGGCTCGAATATAGCACTGGCTAAAGTCACACTCTCTCTCTCTTTGGCCCAATGACTATACCCCGTGGGAGACTGAGAGACCCCCTCAGGCCATGATGGGGACACACGGCACTCCTTCCCTTGCTGCAGGGGCTGGTACTTACGGCCAAGGGGGGGAAGCCAGCCGGTCTCTCAGAGAGCTGATACCGTCGCCGAGCCGGCTCCTGCAGCCTGCTGACCAGCTCCCAAGGATCTTTCTTGAGGTGTTGGGCTGGGATGTCAGCATCTTCCACATCTCTGCAGCAACACTGCAAAGGGAGAGAGCCAGTGGCACCCGATCAGAGCCCTGCCAGCCTCCTGCACCCTCGGCACTGGCACGCCTGCTGGGTCTCCCTCACCGGCCGGCCCTTTGTTGCCCTCCTGCTCCTGCAAGGACCCCGCTGGCTGGTGCAGGTTACATGGGGCCAGGTCTGAGTGTCAGCCACAGGAGAGGCCGAGGATGCCGCACAGGGTTTTGCAAATTGGCCTGTGTCCAGGGCAAGCCAGCCTGCAAAACCCTCCAGGAGAAGCAGCAGCTCTGCAGGAGCAGGAGATCTCTGGAGGGTTCTGCACTCCCTGTCTCTGGCAGCGGGACCAGTCCGGGGGACCCAGAGTGCAAGTGGTGGTAGCCGCAGCCCCGTACCTGTCACATGACCGTGAGCAGCCCAGCAGGGTTCCGACCACCTCCTCGCTGAACCGGTAGCCCAGCAGGAGAAGGGCCCTGCGCAGCTCCTGCCGGGCAAGTGGCTCGCTGATGGAGTCCAGGTGGTTATAAATGCTCCTCACAGCCTCTGACATCTGGAAGGGAAATGGGGAGTTGGGGCCTTGGCGTCCTCGCACGGCTATTGATCTGGGGAGCCAAGGACCTGCTGCACCTGAGAGCCATCTGCCCTCCCAGAACCTCTTCACCAGCCCCAGGCCTAGAACACAGCACCAGTTCCCAGCCTATCGATTCATAGACTGCAAGGCCACAAGCGGTCATGGTGATCACCTAGACCAGGGTAGGCAACCTATGGCACGTGTGCTGAAGGTGGCACGCAAGCTGATTTTCAGTGGCACTCACACTGCCGGGCCTGGCCACCGGTCCAGGGAGATCTGCATTTTAATTTCATTTTAAATGAAGCTTCTAAAAATTTTCAAAAATGTCTTTACTTTATATACAACAATATTTAGTTATTTATTATAGACTTATAGAAAGAGATTTTCTACAAACATTAAAATGTATGACTGACACGTGAAACCTTAAATTAGAGTGAATAAATGAAGACTTGGCACACCACTTCTGAAAGGTTGCTGACCCTGACCTAGACTGACCCCTGCATTTCACAGGCCAGAGAACTGCCCCCAATAATGCCTAGCATCCAGAGACAGAGTCTCCCACGGATGGGCTCCCAGCACAGTGTTCTCACTGCAGCTCTTACCCTCCACCAGCGGAGGCCGGGAACCTCCAGGATCGTATGCAGCATGTTCCTGGTCACCGCGCCATGGACGCTGGAGTCTCTCATGCCGCCGATAGCAGTGAGGAGAAAGTCCATGCCTTCAGACGGCTCCAAGTACTTCCCAAAAATCTGAAACAAACTGCGCAGTGAAACCCCTTTGCGGCCCAGCGCGGATCCGGTCAGTGGCCTAGCAGCCAGGACTGGCCCGGCCAGGAGTGCAGGCAAACCCCACTCTTCCGGGACAGGCCTGGCTTACTGCACCTGGGCAGCACAGTACCCAGCCAGCAATCGGAAGCTGTCATGCATGGCAGAGGCCAGCGTGGCAGTGCACGGGGCACAATACTGCGCAGCACGGATACACTGTCTAGTGCTCAGCAGGGGCTGGCGCTCATGCGCAGATGCAATGATGCCTTTATTGCATTAATCTCTGAGGAAGCTCCCAGAAACCTGACAAGGAGCTGGGATCAGCTTTGATGAGCCCCATTGCATCTTGGGATGTGTCATGTAAGGAGGCATATTGGGCTGCATTAGTAGAAGCACTGCCTGCAGATGGAGGGAAGTGATTATTCCTCTATTCGGCACTGGTGAGGTCACACATGGAGTATTGCGCCCAGTTTTGGGCCCCGCACAAGAGAAAGGATGTGGACAAATCAGAGAGAGTCCAGCAGAGGGCAATGAAAATGATGCGGGGCTGGGGCACAGGACTTGATAGCAGCCTTCACTACCTGCAGGGGGGTTCCAAAGAGGATGGAGCTCGGCTGTTCTCAGTGGTGGCAGATGAGAGAACAAGGAGCAATGGTCTCAAGTTGCAGTGGGGGAGGTTTAGGTTGGATATTAGGAAACACTATTTCACTAGGAGGGGTGAAGCACTGGAATGGGTTACTTAGGAGGTGGTGGAATTTCCATCCTCAGAGGTTTTTAAGGCCTGGCTTGACAAAGCCCTGGCTGGGATGATTTAGTTGGGTTGGTCCTGCTTTGAGTAAGGGGTTGGACTAGATAATTTCCTGAGGTCTATTATTCTATGAGGTGGAGTGGGCCATAGGCAGGTCTCTGTCCCAGCTGGATGGGGTTAGTCTGTCCCTTCCCCCTGACTCCTAGGGTGTTAATTTCTGACTCCTGATAACTCTGGGCACAACAATCCCAGGAAGCACTGACTGTAGTTACCAATGTGATATTTCTGGTGTTGGTGACCCAGAAGGCTGTCTCAACTTGACTGTTCTTGAGGATCTGCCGATACTCTGCACCGAGCTTCCTCAGAATTTCAGCTGACCCAGGGAGGGGAAACAGACAACAGGCAATATAAATCAGACCTTCGGTTAGCAAACGGGAGTTTTGCAAGGAAGTTTAGAGAGGGTGTGTGAGAGACAAGTACATCTAACAAACATACTGTAAACTCAGGCCAATAACCTGTTCCCCCATCCCTCCCCCAAACGCAACAAACAAAACCCCCGGGAAGCGGAAAAATAAACCAGGCCGAAGGGCAGCAGCATGGGGCTCTCCAGTTGATTGCACTGAATGCAGCATGTACGATTACCAGCCCTGTGGGCAGGTAGCATATGTGGGCATTTGGCCCAAGGAGCTACTGGCCATCGGAGACCAGGAGACCAGAGGGGCTGAACTGGTGGAGCCAAGGGAGACAGTGAGGTACATAGAGGAGACTTTAGGATGCAGTAGAGTAGTCCCACCCCCAGTCTGACAGCCTCTGTGCTGCTGAGGAGGGTGAAAGTTTCGGGGAAGGAGAACATCGAGCTGGGGCAGAGGGAGACGATCCCATAGTTGGGACCCACCTTCCAGATGAAGTCATGATGTCCTCTCACACTGAGGCTACCCCTCCTAAGGCGGGAATCCCACTTACAAAGAGAAGCCAGGAAATAGTAATGGGGGATTCAATCAATAGACATATAAACAGTTGGGTTTGTGATGACTGGGAGAACCGCATGGTAAATTGCCTGCCTGGTGCAAAGGTTGCAGCTATCACGAGACATCCAGACAGACTTATGTGCAGTGCTGTGGTATGTAGCCTAGCGTTTAAATCAGCCTCTGTATGAGATAGCTAATGTGAGAGTGAATTTTAAAAAAGTCTCCAGATGTGATCCCTGGTAAGCCTGACTTCAGTACCAGGCAAATAGTTGAAACTATAGGAAAGAACAGAATTATCAGACACGTCGGTGAACACAATTTGTTGAGGCAGAGCCAACATGCCTTTTATAAAGGGAAATCATGCCTCACCAGTCTACTAGAATTCTTTGAAGTGGTCAACAAGGATGTGGAGAAGGGTGATCCAATGGATATAGTGTACTTGGATTTTCAGAAAGCCTTTGACAGGGTCCCTCACCAAAGGCTCTTAACCAAAGGAAGCTGTCATGGGATAAGAGGGGAGGTTCTCTCATGAGTCAGTGGTTAAAAGATAGGAAGCAAAGGACAGGAATAAATGGCCAGTTTTCACAGTGGAGAGAGGTAAATAGCGTGGTCCCCCAAGGATCTGTGTTGAGACCAGTGTAGTTCAACATAGTCATAAATGATCCAGAAAAAGGGGTAACCAGTGAGGTGGCAAAATTTGCAGATGATACAAAATAACTCAAGATAGTTAAATCCAAAGCAGCCTGCGAAGAGCTTCAAAGGGATCTAAAAAAAAAGAGGGACTGGGCAAGAAAATGGCAGATGAAATTCAATATTGATAAATGCAAAGTAACACACATTGGAAATCATAATCCCAACTATACATACAAAATTATGGGGTTTAAGTTAGCACTCAAGAAAGAGATTTTGGAGTTATCGTAAATAGTTCTCTGAAAACATCCAGTCAACGTGCAGCGGCAGTTAAAAATGCAAACAGAATGTTGGGAACCATTAGGAAAAGGATAGATAATAAAACAGAAAAATATCATAATGCTTCTATACAGTGGTGAGCTGGAGCCGTTTCCCACAGGTTCCCTAGAACCGGTTGCTAAAATTAGACCTCCGTGGAAAACCGGTTGTTAAAGGGCCAGGAGGTGGGCAAAGAACTCCGGTCCGCGGGCTGGACCATCCTGTTGCTCCCAGGATTCCCAGCTGGGGAGGCTGAGGTTCCCCTGGCCCCTCCCCCGCTTCCCACCAGCTGCAGCGTGGCCAGCCACCGGCACCAGCTGGGCAGCTCAGCTGAGCTCAGGAGTCGTCCTGCTGCCGCTTTTTGAGTAGCCCGGCAAGTGTGGGGGGGAAGGGGGCTGCTGCAAGCTCCAGGGCTGGCCAGAGGGGAGGGAAGGAACAAGTGGAGCAATTGGCCCAGGCCCTGCAGGGGCCCCCGGCCCCACGAGGATGTCTCCCCCGGGCTCTCCCCCGCTTCCCCCACCCCACAGAGCCGCAGCATGGCCAGCAGCTGGGAAGCTCAGCTGAGCTCCTGAGTCGTCCTGCTGCTTTGAGCTGCTGGCAAGGTAAGGTACGAGGGAGGCTGCAAGCTCCAGGGCCGCGGGGGGGAGGGCAAGTGGGGCAATTTGCCCCAGGCCCTGCAGGGGACCTCGACCCTCCTCTGCTTCCTCCCTTAAATCAGAACTTTTTATAGGGAACCGGTTGTTAAGATTTTGGCAGCTCATCACTGGTTCTATATAAATCTATGATGCGCCGAAACCTTGAATACTGCGTGCAGTTCTGGTTGCCCCATCTCAAAACAGATATACCAGAATTGTAAAAGGTGCAGAGAAGGGCAACAAAAATGATTAGGGGGATGGAACAGCTTCCATATGAGGAGAGATAAAAAAGATGGGGGGCAAGTCTACACTTCAAACACTGTATCGCCATAGCTGCACTGGCGCTGTAGAGTTTACGTGAAGATGCTCCTATGCAAACAAGCTCTTAATCCACCTCCCTGAGAGGCGCTGGCTAGGTGAATGGGAGAGGTGCTCCTGCCGACAGGGGTGTGGATTTTTCACACCCTGAGCAATATAGTTATAACAATATAGGTCTGTAGTAGAGACCTGGGACTATTTCTGTTTAGACAAGAGATGACTAAGGGGGATAAGATAGAGGTCTATAAAATCATGACTGGTATGAAGAAAGTGACTAGGAAGTGTTATTTACTCTTGCACATAACAGGAGAACTAGGGGTCACTTTATGAAATGAAGAGGCAGCAAGTTAAAAACAAACAAAAGAAGGTATCTGTGCACACAATGCACAGGCAACCTGTGGAAATTGTTGCCGTGGGATGTTGTGAAGGCTAAAAGTATAATTGGGTTCAAGATAATCAGGGCATGTAACCCCATACTCTGCATGTCCCTAAACCTCTGACTACCAGAAGCTGGGACTGCATGTCAGGGGATGGATCACTCAGAATTTCCCTGTTCAGTTCATTCCTCTGAAACATGAGGCACTGGCCACTATCTGAAGACACAATACTGGGCTAGATGAAACATTGGTCTGACTCAGTATGTCCATTCTTATGTGAGTTATGAAGAGTAGAATATGGATAGAGGGTAAACATCAGGTAAACTCCATGGCTTGCAGGACTAAGGATAATAAGGAGGATTTCTTTAAAAAAGTGTATTAGGAACAAAAGAAATCGTAGCAGTGGTGTAGGCTCATTACTAGATGGAGACTGTTTAAAAGGTTGCAGAAAAGGTGGAAGTGTTTAATAAATATGGTTTTCATGTTGGAAACCCCATGTCAGTGTATTTAGGAAGGACAAGGGTCTCCAGTGCTCTTACATTTTAGATGCAGCATGAAGGAGTAGAGGTGGCTAAGTCCCTCCACAGCCGATTGGCAGATCTCCTGCTCCTGCTCCGCACGGCACAGAGTGAGACACCCCACCAGCTGGCCCAGGACGCTGAACTCCTCCACTTCCTGACGGAGAGAGGGAGCAAAGGGAGTCACTCACCCCTGCAGACCTAGCGCAGCGAGTCCCCCTGGCATTGCCCTAGCAATGGGTTAGAACAGGGGGAGGCAGAGGCCACCGCAGAGAGACTGGAGACAATGAGAGCAGGAGGAGCTGTGGGGCCCATCACCAGGGGCTGAGGAAAGCTCAGCAGGGACGGAGAAATCTGGGCAGCAAAGTCAGCAAACGTTACCCCCGAGTGGGGACCCAGGTAACAAATGAACTAGCGTCCAGTCTCCATCTCAAGGGCAAGTTCCTAATCCCAGCCCCTTCTGCCATCCCCCTCCCTTCTTTGACCTCAGGCCCAGGAGCTTGGGGTCACCTTGGACTCCTCTGCTCTGCATCCTGCCTCTCTCACTCCATCCTGGAGCTCCCCAGAGCCCTCCCTTTCCGCGCTGCCCCCAGCCTGCCTGCTCTCTCCTGCCAGCTCTCTCCTGCAGCCTTGTCCTCTCGTCTCCCCCTCCTGCAGCCCCTGCACTGGCTCCCTGCTCTTCCCCACCTGGCACCAAGCCCCTTGCCCTCCTCTCCCGGGGTCTGCACAGCCTCCCCACTCCCACTCCCCAGTTCTCTGGTGCCTTTGGCCCCACCCATCCCTTTCACTGTGTCCCCTCCCACCTCCCTCATTCTGTTCTGCTGCCCCAGCCTCTGGGGGCACATCATCCGAGCGACCCCCTCCAGCTGCCAGAGGGGAAGCCCTTCCACAGGGGGGATGGAGCATCTGGAGCAGCTCAATGGCCCTGAGCATGCAGAGCAAGGGGCGTTCATCTGGCAGCCTGGCAGGAGCTGATGCCAAAGCATCCCACAGGCATCTGACAAAGGGGGTGAACAGACACCTGGGTTCGGAGGCTGCTGTCAGGGCAATCCTGTGTAAATGCATTGACCCTGCAGAGCAGACTTTGGTGCTAGGGGAACAGCAGGGAGAGTCCTTGGAGACAGAATGATGGAACTCGACCCAAAGCCCACTGGAGTCAGAGGAAAGACCCATCGACATCAGGGCTCGTTAGATTGGACTCCTACTGAGGATCTTGCTGAGTCACTATTCTAGGCCTGCATTTTCCATGCCAGGGCGTGCTGCACCGCGAGGCTGTTCAGTGTAGTTAGGAGGTGGCCAGGGTCACAGGCTGCTCACCTGGAATTTGCACTGAGACCCCATGAATTCCATCAGCCACCTGATCCTTCCCACTGCCCTCAACCGCTCATGTACCTCCTTGGATGTGGTCCAGGGGAGCAGGACCTGAGAGAAACAAATTGGGACAAATTGCTAAGGAGAAGTACCAAAAAATAGTCCAAGCACATAGGGAGAAAATCAGCAAGGCAAAGGCAAAAATGAGTTCTAACTGTCAAGGGACATAAAAGACAATCAGAAGCAGCTCTATAAATGCATTAGGAGCAAGAGAAAGACAAAGGAAAGTGTGGGGCCACTACTCAGCAGGGAAGGAGAGCAAAGAATGGATGACACAGACAAAGCCAAGGTGTTTAATGCCTTTTTTGCTTTAGTTTTCACTAAAAAGGTTAATGACGACTAGATGCTTAACACAATATTAACAACAAGGGGGCAGGAATACAGGCTAGACTAGGGAGAGAACAGGTAAAAGACAATTGAGGTCAGTTAGATGTATTCAAGTTGGCAGAGCCTCATGATATTCACCCTAGATGGAGCTAGGCAAAGAAATCGCTGAACCTTTAGGAGGGTTGAGGTCCCAAAGGACTGGAGAAGAGCAGACACAGAACCTGTCTTCAGAAAGGGGAACAAGGAGGCCCCAAGGAATTATAGACCTGTCAGCCTAACTTTGGTACCCAGAAAGATACTGAACAAGTTATTAAACAGTTTGTAAGAATCTAGAGGAGATAATAGGGTAATAACAAATAGCACCATGCCAAACCAATCTAATTTCCTTCTTTGACAGGGTTACTTGCCTAGTGGATGGAGGCAGGCAGTATATGATGATGTATATGAAGTTTAGTAAGGCTTTTGACACAGTCCCACAAGACATTCTCATAAGCAAACTAAGCCAGTCTGATCCAGATGAGATTACTATAAGGTGGGCGCCCAACTGATGGAAAGACCATACTCAAAGAGGAGTTATCACTGACTCGCTAGCAAACTGGGAGGGTGTCTCAAGTGGGTCCCCAGGTGTGCCTGGTCCAGTACTAATCAATATTTTCATTAAGAACTTGGTTAACGGAAAAGAGAGGATGCTTGTAAAGTTTGTGGATGACACCAAGCTGGGAGGGGTTGCAAGCACTTTGGAGGACAGATTAGAATTCAAAATCAGCTTGCTAAATTGGAGAGTTGGTCTGAAGTCAACAAGATAAAATTCAGTCAAAACAAAAGTGACGTAACACACTTAGGAAGGAAAATGCATAAAAACAAAGTGGGGATAACTGCTAGGTGGCAGTACTGCAGAAAAGGATCTGGGGGTTATCATGGATCTCACACTGAATATGAATCAACAGTGTGATGCTGTTGTGAAAAAGGGAAATGCCATTCTGAATTGTGTTAGCTTGGAGCTCTGTGTCCAGTTGCAGGCACCATGCTTTAAGAAAGATGTGAACAAACTGGGGCCAGTCCAGAGGACAGCGACAAAAATGATCAGCAGTTTAGAAAACCTGACCTGTGAAGAAAGGTTGAACGAACTGGGCATGTTTCATCTTGAGAAGACAGAGGGGGCACCTGTAACAGTCTTCAAATACGTTAAGGGCTGTTATACAGAGGATGGTGACAAATTGTTCTCCATGTCCCCTGGAGGTAGGACAAGAAGTAATGAGCTTAATCTGCAGCAAGGGAGATTTAAGTTAAATATTAGGAAAAAGTCTAAGGGTGGCTAAGCACTGGAACAGGTGACCTAGGGAAGTGGTGGACTCCCATCATGGAGGTTTTAAAAACAGGCTGGACAAACACTCAACAGGGACAGTCTAGGAATGCTTGGCCCTACCTCAGTGCAGGGGGTGGAGTAGATGACCTCTTGAGATCCCTTCCAGCCCTGCACTTCTGTGATTCCCTCTTCCCAGGTTCTGGGATCGAGGAGACCGAATCTCTGTCAAGGACATTTCCCTCTTTTGGGAGCACAAACCACCCACAGAATCTACTTCCTGTGGCCCCAGAACTAGAATGTTGGGGGAATCTAGCTCCGGGCTCTGGCCAGGTTGGTGGGGCCCATGGTGAACCTGTGGTGGGGCCCACAGGTTCACATGAGGGCTCAGTGGAGAACACAGCAGATCCCGTATGGGGTGGGCGCTCCTCCACCCCCACCCCATACAGACGTTTTTCAGATATAGTGGGGGCACTTGGCCCTCCAGCCCAAGAACCTTTGTAGAGAACGTACTCTGAGGAGCCAAAGGCACGGGGGTGTCCCATGCTTGGGATTAAACAGAGCCTTGGTCCCTGAGCCCCACCCCAGCTACAGGACTAGTCCCCTTCCTGCCCCCACGCCTCCAGACCTTCACGATGTTTTGCAGCACCACAAGGTTGGGCTCCTTATCCTCACACACCAAGGCCTTCAGCATCTCATCCATGGTTTTCAGCGTCTGCATGCAGAGCAGAGGAGAAACCAGAGCAAGTGGAGTTACCCAGCCAGGTGATGAACCAATGCCCTGGCGTGTGACACCCCCCCAGGTCATAGCAGCCCCTGGTATTACAGCTCACCACTCACTTGTACCCGCAGGGGACCTACTACAAACTCCTCCTGGCAACAGGGCCCCACCTGTCTTTGCTCTCCCCAGAAAGCCCACTGCACACAGTCTATCCCACTGGGAGAGTCAGACAGGACTCCACATTTGGAGGGCAGATTTCCAGCCAAGCTTCGCCCTGGCCTATGTGCACCTGAAGCAGCCGATCTCAGGCCTGTGCCCCAGCCACGCATGGGGATGAATGTGCTTGTAAAGGGAGTGTCTGTTCCCCACTAATTGTCGGTGCATGTGAAGGATAAATGCCTACTACTGCTACCCTAGGAGGGAGTTACTCCTTTATCTGGGCCTGTGCTTTGGGGCCTGTGCTTTGGTGCTGCAGGTCCTGCGCTGAAGTCCTGTCGGGGAGCTGTGATCATTACACTCTTATGCCAGTGCCAGGTAACCCAGGGGACAGTACACGAGCGAGTGGCAGGATTCCCACTCGGTTTAGGACGGCTCAACATGGCCGGTTTGGGGCTTACTTTGGTGTAGAGAGCAGCCTCCACCTCCTCCATGGTGTGTGCTGGAGGCAGGGAGAAGATGCTGGAGAAGCAGGTGGTGAGCAGCCTGGGTCGTGTCAGGAGCCACACCGATAGCTTCACTTTGCTAAGAGAAGAGACACATGCGGATTTGGGGTCTGAGGCGGGACTGATGTGCTAATATTGCCCTCAGGCTCCCAGGACATGGAAACACCTGCGGGGGCTCCAGCTGGCGGGTGGCAGATGAGAACAGGCCAGGGGGTGGTGGAAGGAGTTGGTGCTGCCTTCTCCCATACCAGCAGGCAGGGACTTAGTGTAGCCTGCAGCTGTCTGCTGTGACCCCACCAGCACTCACCGGCTGGGGCAGAGATCGCTGTGCTTCACCGAGAAACAACATCCTGCAAATGGCATGGACAGGAGACTAGAGCCTGCTGGCACCAAAGCGCCTCTGAACCCAGCGGCCACAGTGCAGAGGAGCCTGCCAGTCCTGCCCCGCTGGGGGCAAGAGACCCTCCCACCACAGCCGTCTGCACTGCGGCTGCACAGTCCAGGCCAGCACAGAGATGCTGCATCAGCCCGCTGCCGGGCAGAACCGAAGCAGGGATCTAAGCCCTGCCCCTGCCCATTGCTCTCAGCCTGCTGGACAGGGCACACAGCTGTGTGCAGGGGTCAGGAAGGTGGGGACAGCCCAGACAGCATTAACCTCTTCACCCCCACTGCCAGAGCATGGCCCCAGCACATGCAATGAGGTGCCAGGTGACTACTTGAGCTGCCCCTGCAGGACAGAGCCGCGCCCCTCGTGGCAGGCGGCAGCCAGTGAGGAACAGCTACGCCCAGTGCTGACGCAAATCCCGCCCCCGCGCACCCCCCCGCGGGGCCGCGGGCCTGGCCGCTGCCGGTGCCGGCCCCGGGGGCAGGACGCCCGTGCTCAGTGGGGAGAGTTGCTCCAGCTCCTGCCCCACCTCCCCTTCCCATTCCTGGGGAACTAATTGAGCCAACAGCGAGAGCCCAGCTCCAGCCCGCAGCATCCATCACCTTCCAGACGCCTGATGGGCAGGCTTCTGGGAAGCTCAGAGCAGGGCACTAGCGGCACTGAGAGAGAGTCCCCCATGGCACAGGCAGTGCCAAGTGCCAGGGCTCAGCCTGCCCAGCCTCTCAGCCACTGGGAGTCGCTGAGCTGCCAGTGTGACGCAGCTGGCACTGACTCCAATCGCTCCGCTCCAGCAGCACCTAACTGCCCTCTCCTCAGAGGGGACTGGTCCTGCCTCCCACGCCCCCTCCCCCATATCTTCATAAGGCCACGTGGAGAGGTCACCAGGCACCGAAGGATCCTCCACCACCTACCCACTGGTGCCAGTCCACATGCACCAGCACCATCATCTGGTGCCACATTTCCTGGGGGAATCAGAAGATGGGGGAGGAGCAGAGGGGGGAATGCTCTGGAAAACTGGCCATGCCAAGTGGCTGGCATGTCTGGCTGCATGTAGCACTGGCTGGGGCTGGGCCGGGCAGGCTGGGTACCTCAGCTTCATGATGGCGAGCATTGCTTGCTGACGCATCACGCCGGTCAGGGAGTCGACGGACTCGTGATCAATCAGCTCCTGAGGAGACAATGTGGGGAAATGCCAGCTGGGCTCCAAGCTCCTGCAAGGCTCCGACAGGGGAGCAAAGCGCAGGGCCTGCAACACGTGGGCTCAGCAGCCAGGTCGTCCTACTGCAGGCTTGATGGTGTGCAGGGCTCCAGCCAGGGAGCGCAGTGCAGGGCCTGTGCTCAGTGTCCCAGTGTCACGCGCCAGTGCTCTGCAAAGGCTCCATCAGCATTATCACCCAAGGACTCCACCTGAGATCAGGCCCCCTTGTGCCCGGTGCTGCACACACACAGTGAGAACCAGTCCCTGCCCCAGTTCGCTCACGAGCTAACTAGACGAGACAAGGCATGGGAGGGAAATTGAGGCACAGAGGGGGAAGTGACTTGCCCAAGGTCTTACTGCAGAACTGGGAGTAGAACCCCGGTGTGCTGAGCCCAGCCCACTGGACCACCCACCAGCCCACGCTGTCCCACGTTCAGGAAGGGAGGTTAGCTCTGGAAAGCTTTCTGCAGGTGCTGGAGAGCAAAGACTTTCCAAATCTACGGAGCAGATTTGTTGCTAGTTCCCTAGTGGGCACTGACTGCGGAGTGTTGGGGCTCTGGGCAGGGAGACTGGCGTACACAGAGCGACCTGGTGACTTGGGAAGCTGGGTGCAAGGGAACAATCTACATTTCAATACAGTTATATGTTTAGGAACAAAGACGGCAGGCCACACCCACAGCATGGGGGGCTCTAACCTGGGAAGCGGTGACTTGGAAAAGACTTGGCAGTCATGGTAATCAGCTGCCCATGAGCGCCCAGTGCGAAGTTAGCCAAAAGGGTTAATGCCATCCCAGGATGTACAAACAGGGCAATCTCCAGTTGTTAGAGAGGTTATTTTCCTCTGTATTTGGCACTGGTGCGACTGCTGCTGGGATCCTGTGTCCAGGTCCGTGCCCACAATTCAAGGAGAATGTTGATAAATTGGAGGGGGGTCAGAGAACAGCCCCAAGAGTGACTGAAGGACTGGGAAACATGCCTGATAGTGAGAGACTCAAGGAGCTCAATCAGTTCAGCTTAACAAAGAGAAAGTTACAGGGTGACTTGATGACAGTCTGTAAGTACCTACAGGGGAAGCAAATACTGGATAATGGGCTCTTCAGTCTGACTCGATCCAATGATTGGCAGCTGAAGTTCGACAAATCTGCAAAGATCTCCAGGCCAGTCACTAAACCCGCCAAGTAACACAGCCCCAGTGTGTGTTTTACTCACCGTTATCTTCTCTACTAGCAGGACTTGGTCCATAAAAGCAGGCAGGCTTCTGAGGCTGCTGATGGAATCCAAGAACTTGAGGTTCTTGGCCTCGTCCTACGCCCCGCAGAGATTAGACACAAACAGGAAGGTTAGTGTGGAAAGGAGCTGCCAGTGGGAGAGATGTCAGAAAGCTTCCCCCCAGTGCTGCTCAGGCTTTGATATGCCAAATGGCAGAAGGCCATTCATCCGGCAACAGGAGTGACTATCTGGGGAGGGCAGGGCAGCTCTGTATGAAACCGGACCAGAGAGGGAGCAGATCTCACGGGGTAGGTGTCCAGAGAGGAACTGCAACATGGCAGCTAAGCAGCCAGACAGTGTTAGCAGGGGCTTGACAGAGTGGGAGGAACATCTGGGTGGGACACCCTGACACCCCAATATTCGCCACTGTCATGTCATTAGGATATGTTTTGTACAAAGTACATATTGTAAGGTATTGTAAAAGTCTTTATCTGCTAGACATTAATGTCTCGTTGGATTGTATGTCCTATCGCTGTATGTGCAGTTATGAAGTTCAGCTATGTATGTGTTCCTGAAACACGTTGTGAGGTTCAAAACAGCCTATCAGATACAACAGTAAAAATGCCAAACAATGGCTTCTTGAGGAAATGCACACAAACAACATAGAAACCTCTTCGAGATAACGCTACACAGTGGGAACTGTTGGACCCAGGTCGCAGCAAAAGAGTTTTCCAGCAGGTGGGAAGAGGAGATAAAAGGGGAACAATGACATCGGGGGGACCTCACGCTCCCTGCAATAAGACACCTGGAAACACCTGAGGGACAAAGATTGAACTATGAGAAGTGATGGTCTCAGGCTGAAGAGAGATTCCTAACCTGTGTAAGAAAACCTGGGAAATCCAAGCTGCACAGCAAAGAATCTTAAGAATCTGCCAGCCTGCGAATTTGCTAGTGTAGATCCTATCTATCTAGTGTGGAAAGCTTAGTTTGTATGTTGTGTTTATTTACTAAGGTAATCTGCTTTGTTCTGTTTGCTCTCTCTTAGAACCACTTAAAATCTACCTCTTGTAGTTAAGAATCTTATTTCTTGTTTATACCATAACCCAGTTTGTACAATTAGTAACTGGGGGGAGGGGCAAAGAGTTGGGCATGCCTCTCTCCACATCAAGGAGGAGTCAAATTTCATAAAACCTTTGGGTCTGTACTCCAAAGGAGGTGGGCACCAGAGTACTGGGACAAGCCCCTTCAGCTGAGTCTTCCCAGAGCTGATCTCAGGGTCTGTGTCTTTCTGCAGCTGGGTGTGGCCCTGCCTGAGTGTATGGCTGAAAGTGGCTTGTGAGCTGAGCCCAGGCCGCCCAGAGGATTCGGGGGCTGGGGCAAAGCAATTTCAGGAGCCCTTCCATAAAAAAATAGTTGCAATACTATAGTATCATGTATTTGGAAATGTAAAAATAACCAGTGAAATACATTCAAAAATTAATTTTTAATAATTTGAAAATACACCTCTACCTCGATATAACGCTGTCCTGTGGAGCCAAAAGTCTTACCGCATTATAGGTGAAACCGTATTATATCGAACTTGCTTTGATCCACTGGAGTGCGAGCCCCACCCCCGCAGAGCACTGCTTTACCGCTACATCCGAATTCGTGTTATATTGGGTAGTGTTATATCGGGTAG
The DNA here is from genome assembly GCF_016161935.1 of Mauremys reevesii. Classification (NCBI taxonomy): domain Eukaryota; kingdom Metazoa; phylum Chordata; order Testudines; family Geoemydidae; genus Mauremys; species Mauremys reevesii. The sequence goes on from NC_052642.1 coordinate 1,340,196, forward strand.
AGGTATACACGAAATACATGATTTTAAAACATTCAATGCTTTAATGTGTGTGTCATAACTATAAAGGGAAGGGAACTTCCTCCTGTGTACAATACTCTAAAATCCCTCCTTGGCAGAGACACTAAAATCCTTTTACCTGTAAAGGGTTAAGAAGCTCAGGTAACCTGGCTGACACCTGACCCAAAGGACCAATAAGGAGACAAGATACTTTCAAATCTTGGGGCGGGGAGGAGGCTTTGTTTGTGCCCTTTGTTTTGGTGGTGTTCGCTTTGGACTAAGAGGGACCGGACATCAATCCATGATCTCCAAAACTTTCTGAACACGTCTCTCATATTTCAAACTTGTAAGTAACAGCCAGGCAAGGCGTGTTAGGTTTAACTTTGTTTTCTCAACTTGTAAATGTTACTTTTGCTAAGAGGATTTACCTCTGTTTGCTGTAATTTTGAACCTAAGGCTAGAGGGGGTTCCTCTGGGCTCTATGAATCTGATTACCCTGTAAAGTTATTTTCCATCCTCATTTTACAGAGATGAGTTTTACCTTTCTTTCTTTAATTAAAAGCCTTTTTTTAAGAACCTGATTGATTTTTCCTTGTTTTAAGATCCAAGGGGATTGGATCGGTGTTCACCAGGGACTTGGTAAAGAAGTTTCTCAAGACTATCTAGGGAAGGGAGTTAGTATTTAGGAGTGGTGGCAGCAAACCAGATCTAAGCTGGTAGTTAAGCTTAGAGGTGTTCATGCAGGTCCCCACATCTGTACCCTAAAGTTCAGAGTGGGGAAGGAACCTTGACAGTATATATACATTTGCAATTACATAATGGGCTGTCGCTGGGGGATGGTGATGGTTGGTGCCAATGGGCCGGCGCTGCCTGGGGGTGGCGCTGCTGTTGCCCAGGGCTGGGTGGGGAGCTGGGCTCAGGGTTGGGGGGGCCTGTCAGGAGGGTGTCCAGCTCAGAGGGGCTTACCATGCTGCTTACTCCCACCTCCCCACTCTCCCAGAGCCTCAGAGCGCGCCGCATCCAGGAGCTTTCCTGGCCCCTGGACAGCACTGCAGCAGCCTGGCTCCATCGGGACCTGAGCTCACAGCCCCGCCCCCTTACCATGTGGCTCTGAGCAGGAGGTGCTCAGGCCATGCCTCCTTACCACGCAGCTCTGAGTGGGAGGAGCTCAGCCCCGCCCCCTTACCATGCAGCTCAAGCAGGAGGTGCTCAGGCCCCGCCCCCTTACCACGCAGCTCAAGCAGGAGGTGCTCAGGCCATGCCCCTTACCATGCAGCTCAAGCAGGAGGTGCTCAGGCCATGCCCCTTACCATGCAGCTCAAGCAGGAGGTGCTCAGGCCCCGCCCCTTACCATGCAGCTCAAGCAGGAGGTGCTCAGGCCCCGCCCCCTTACCATGCAGCCTGAGCAGGAGGTGCTCAGGCCATGCCCCTTACCATGCAGCTCAAGCAGGAGGTGCTCAGGCCCCGCCCCTTACCATGCAGCTCAAGCAGGAGGTGCTCAGGCCCCGCCCCTTACCATGCAGCCTCAAGGAGGCGCCTGGCCCCGCCCCTTACCACGTGGCTCCAAGTGGGAGGAGCTCAGGCCCCGCCCAAGCCACGCTGCTTTAGCTCTGTCCAGGGCCACTCCTGAGGCGGTGCGCTGAGGCGCCGGGGATGGGGCAGGCGGAGGGAGCCTCCGGCATTCTCGTGGGGCCTCTGCGTGGCCCGGGCCTGGTGCAAATTGCCCCACTTTTCCCCTTCTGGGTGGCCCTGCCCAAGCCCAGCAAGACAAGGTAAAGGGGCCCAGGCTGGCAGAACAGGCGGGCTCAGTGGTATCCCGATACATCAGGTGGCACCTCAAAGGGGCTGGAAATTGAAAGTAGACAAATTCAAACTGGAAATGTACGTTTTTAACTGAGAAAGTAATAGACCATTGGAACAACTGAGTAAGTGGCATGGTGGGTGACCTTTGTAACTCAAGGCAGGACATTTTTAAGATGCTTTAGTTTAAACAGGAATTATTCGGGGGCTGGTCTCTGGCCTGTGTTATACAGGAGGTCACAGTGGTCCCATCTGGCCTTAGAATCCATGCGTCTCCCGGAGAAGGGCGGATGGTGCATGTGGACAGGGCACTAGCTGACAGGTCAGAGGAGGGCTCTTAGTACCTGTTCATTGCTCGTTAGAAAGGCGTTGATGTAGTCCAGGGCCTCTTTGTGCTCCCAGTCTAGCCTCCTCAAGCAGGCGTTACAATAGACTGGTGAATCTGATCAAAGACAGAGCGGTGGTAATACCTGGGTCTGCCAAGCTGCAGGCTGGGTGACAGAGATCTTAGAGAAAACCCTTACCCCTCACTCCCGCCCCAGCAGGGGAGCAGCCCCGATGCACAGCAGGGTCTGGCACAGCGATTCCTGGATTCCCCACCTCTTTGCTGCCCAGCCCAGCAAAGATCCAGTCAGAGCCCTGGTTCCCAACAGCCACCCCACTTCCCCGCCCAGCATGCAGGCTCAGTCTGGGGATTTGGGGAGCGTCACATCTGGAAGGAGGGATGATGTCAGGCCATGAGTGGTGTCCCAACTCTCCAGGCCATTGCTGGAGGGGGCAGAGGGACTGGCAGTGAATTGGTCTGGTCCTCGTGTAGGAGAGGGAACAGTTGCCCAGTCTGTGTGAGAGATGGGGACCCAGAGCCTGCCCGTTCTGCTTGTTCTGACTGCCTCTCCTGCCACCAACAGCCAGCCAGAGCCATCGGGTGTAACCTGGGCAGGCACTGGGCTCCCATCGTCAACACTCCCCCCCAAATGCCCTGTGCTGGGACATACAACAAAGGAGCCAGCAGATGGGGCTGCAACACCAGGGGGCATCTTATGCTCTGGCCGGTGCCCTGCAATCCTAGGCTTTAACAACCCACCCTGCACCAAGTAGCCCCTTCGACGGGTGGAAAATATCTTCCAACCCTGCAGCGTGACAGATCAGGGTGGGCGATTCAGTCAGTCTCCACCCCATGCTTCAGCTGCCGTTTCTAATGCCCCAATCAGCTCTAGAGGCTGCAGCTGCTGCCAGCAGGAGGGGCCATTCCCCCCTGCCAGGGTTTTCCTGTCTCTCCATCTCATGGCAGCCCAGAGCAGTACAAGGTCTATGGACCTTCTCCCCCCAGTGACACCCTAGTCCTGCCACCCAACCCCCAGAGGGGCCAAGCCCCACCGCAATGCAGGGCCATGGCCCCGGCCATTTCTGCAGCCCCCTCCGCCCACCCAGGAGGCGCCCACTCACCGGCACGGAAGGGCTGAGGCACACACAGCTCCTGCTTCCGCTGTGGGCTCTTTCGCCAACTCTTCCGTTGGGGAGGTTTCGCCTCCCAGGCACGGATGGGCTTTGAGGGGGCCTTGGGACTTCCTCAGCCATCCTGCAAGAAGCCAGGACAAGGCATTGCTTGTGAGTGACGAGAGGCGACTGCCCCGTTCAGCATCAGGGCCAGCCCAATTATTTCTGTTCCACCAGCGCCTACAGATGCCAGCTGAGATCAGGGCCCTGTTGCACCAGGTGCTGCAGACAATCCTTGGGCCACAGGGCTCAGACTCTAACTAGCCAAGGCAGCCAGCAGGGAAACAAGTGAAGGGATGTGCTCAAAGTCACCCAGCCAGTCAGCAGGACAGGCAGGATTAGAACCCAGGTCTCCTTATGCCCAGCCAGCACCCCATCCCGCAGGCCAAACGGCCTCCCTGGGTCACTCCCACCTCTCCTTCTGCTGGTTCACAAGCTGCACAGCAGACAGGCTGGATCCAGCCACTCAGGATTCTTCCTGCCCAGGGAAATTACCCTAATCCCTTCCCCCAGGAATATTGGGGCCATGGCAGTTCCCAGGTGGGCGAGGCCAGGGGGGTGGGGCAGCTGGGGCGGGCTCGTGAGCAGCAGGAGTTGCTCACACCCCCCCGTGAAAGGGCAGGAGCAGAAGGTGGGAGAGCAGCAGAGAGGCTGGTACCTTCTCTTCCAACGTGCCCAACCTCAATTGCATTTATCCTGACCACCCCCTGCAGGGCAGGGCCTGGCTGCTACCCCCACTGAACAGACAGGGAACTGTGGCACAGAGGGAATAAGGGACTTGCCCAAGGCTACACAGACTATCTCTGGCAGAGCTGGGAAATGGCCATGGGTCTCCTGGGTCCCAGGCTGGCACCTTCTCTTCCAACCTCTTGCCCCCTTTGTCCCTGGTTCAGTGTGAGCTGAGAGAGCTCTCTGGGGCACAGGAGCTGGCTTGTGCCCAGATGGAACAACGTTGCCTATTGCACAGATCTCACTTTTCCCAAACATTGAAAATGCTGCTAAAACCATCCCAGGGCCCGCCAGGATCCCTGCAGCTGGTCATTGCAAAGTTGTGAACTGTTCCCTGGCCTCCCAGAGTGGGGCAGTGGGAGAGGGTGGGGCTGGCCCAAGGCCCTGCTGGATGGCGGCTCATGTGTATGGGGTCCCAGTGCTACAAAGCTGTGTGCCAGGGGCCACGCTTTCTGGGGGTTTCACGGCTCATCTCTCCAAGGCCTGGGTGGCAGCAGCCGCTGGAAAGCATCCCAGGCCTGATTCCCCCCATGATGGGTCTCCTAAATGGCCCCTGCTCTGGGGGGCTCTATTCCTCACTCAATGTCTCCTGCTGACTCTCCAGCAGCTGCACGGCAGGTGTCCTAATGCAGCCCTAGCCCTGTCCAGAGCTCAGGGGCACTGTCCTGGCATCGGACTGTCTTGGTAAATAGAACAATGGCTCCTGGCAACCTGAGGATGCCTGTTCCCTGGCATCCTCAGTGCCATTCCCTATGGAAGTGATGGGGTCAGCAAAGGTGATGGAGGTGGTCAGGCCTAGCTCGCAATGACATTCCAGGTGCAGGGGCGAGGTGCAGAGCCAGGAGGAGATTGGGGAGGCAGGAGGGACATTGTGATGTGGCGCGGGCGGGAACTAGCTCCCCACAGCTGAATGCTCCGCAACACTGGCGGATTCAGATCCAAACCTAGATCAGGCTCCAAATTCACAGCTGGCCCTCCTCGATCCAGAGCGGCTGAGACTCCAGCGCCTGTGGAAGAGACCAACAAACACCAGATCCTGGGGTGGGCTTCCCAGAGACAATCTCGTGCTTGGAAGGAGATGCCCAGAGCCGGCAGCTCCACCACTCACGCCGCAGCTGCCTGGGAATGAGCCAGGATCAGAGCATCGGATAGCGCGCAAAGCCCAGATCAGCACCCCAGGCCTGCGAGGGACCCGCACTGCCTGGGGGTGGTTGATTTCACCAGAGAGGAGCTTCCCACAGACTCTCCAGCTCCTCACCTCTCATGCTTCTTCCCATTTGCCTTTCTTCACTGCCACATGGACCAAGTGGGCCACCAGCTGCCTCCCTGTCTGGACACTTACCTGGCCCCATCATGGCAGTGGCTGAGCAGAGGTGGCCAATAGAAGATTCTCCGACCTGGAGTCAGGGGTGGGCAAAAGCCGTGTGTATATGGTCCACCCACTTTCTGCTGCCGGTGGCAGAGCTGAAACGGCTGGCTCAGCGCCTCAGCAGCACGTGCCGGCTCTCGCCTGCCAGAGCCAAGCCTGGCAGTGAGGGGATGAGGCTGTGCCAGCCAGCAGGGGCATGTCACAATGGGCAGGCGAGTCACAAGCCAGCCAGTGTGTGACTCCCAGCCATGGGATGCCCCAGCCCAGACTGGTTCTGGCCTCGCAGGGTTTAAGAGCCTGTCCTTCCCACCAGGGTCATGGGAGGGACCTTCCACTCCCCACAGTCACAGACGTTCGGCTGGAAGGGACTGCTGGACTTGTCTAGTCCCAGCTCCTGCAGACCCCAGGCCAGAGCCCTCCCTGCGTCCATGCAGCTGAAGCCAGGAGGTTGCCGGATGGATCCCTGAGTGGAAGAATCACTTCCATCCCGGCTCCTCCTCCTCGTGACAGTACAGAACGGGGTTCCTGAACTCTCTCCTCCTCCAGCTCCCAGCCCATGCTTTAAGAGCAGCCCCCGCCCAACTGAGTCTCAGGCCTTGCTAGCCACTCAGTGCCACAGCAGCCCCAGGAGATGATTGTTGCGGGGTCTCAGCCCAGGGACGGCAGTGACTCCTAGAAGCAGGGAAAGCAGCAGCACCATAGCTCAGGGAAGTCTGGCAATGCCAGTGGCTGGCTGGGGTCTGACAGCCCAGGCACCCAGAGCAGATTGTCAAAGGCCAAAACCCTCTCACCACCGGCTCTGTAGCTCCCCCTTGCTTTTGGTCTGTCTTAGGCACCATCCTGGCCCTCATCCCCATGGCATCAGAGCACTGCCCAACCTCGATTGCATTTAATCTAACCACCCCCTGCAGGGCAGGGCCTGGCTGCTACCCCCCACTGAACAGACAGGGAACTGTGGCACAGAGGGAATAAGGGACTTGCCCGAGGCCACGCAGAGTATCTGTGTCAGAGCTGGGAAATGACCATGGGTCTCCTGGGTCTCAGACTGTTGCCTTTGTCAGGCAGGAGCAAGTTCCTGGCCCTGGAGTGATGTTGAGCAGACTGAGCTGCTGCTGTGAGACTGATATAGCTGCTCTGGGAGTCACAAGGCCAGTTCCTGGCTTGTGGATTGGCTGGAGCCCAGCACAGGAGGGACTCAGCCCCTTACAGATGGCTCCCAGGGCGCTTGGCTCCCAGCCCCGCTGGGTACTGACATGCCAGGTGCAGAGGGTGAGGTGCAGCGCCAGGGAGGAGATTGGGGAGGCAGGCGCACTGAGGTGGGGCTGAGCGGGCAGGTGCTGAGGAGCTGCGGCTGGCTGGCCAGCAGAGAGGAGGAGCAGCAGCTCGGCTCTGGAGGGCCCAGCTGCAGTTCCACACTGGGCGCTGCCAGAGCCTGGCAGGTGGCTGGCTGAAGTGGCACGCTGTGCTTTGGTGTGGGCAGGAGCTAGCTCCCCACATCTGAACGCTCCGCAGCACTGGCGGATTCAGATCCAAACCCGGATCTGGCTCCACCACAGCTGGCCCTCCCCAATCTGGAGTGGCTGAGACTCCAGCGCTCTGTGGAAGAGGCCAACAAATGGCAGCTCCTGGGTGGGCTTACCCCGCCACAAGGCAATCTCGTGCTGGGAAGGGAGATGCCCAGAGCTGGCAGCTCCACCACTCACATTCCCAGCTTCCTGGGAATGAGCCAGGATTAGAGCCCTGGGTAGCGCAAAGCCCGGATCAGCACCCTCAGGCCTGCGAAGGACCCACACTGTCTGGGGGTTGTTGATTTCACAAGAGAGGGGGCTTCCCACAGACTCTCCAACTCTCTCACTGTGACAAAGTGGGACTGTTCTTAATGTTTCCCCTGAATACTGTAGGGTGCCTCAGTTTCCCTCTGCATTTCTTAAGTCTCTAGGTGGTGGGATAAAGGCCAGTGTGCATAAATGGCTGACACTGTTTCCGGGCAGCTAATGGCCGGGCCCTTCCTCTGCAAGGGGATGCTAAAGGTGTTGGAGAACAAAGAGATCAGGTGACCTCCTGGCCCGGGAAAGAGACAAAGGCCAGAGAGCAGGGGCTGGAGAGTTTCCGTTTGGAGCTGGCTGGGGATGAGGAGTGAAGTGCAGATGTGGGTGTCTGGCTCACTGCCCCCCAAAATGGACCCGGCTAAGGGGTCCTGTTCTCTGGACCTACAAGCTCTGTTTTAGACCGTGTTCCTGTCATCTAATAAACCTCTATTTTACTGGCTGGCTAAGAGTCCCATCTGACTGCGAAGTGGGGGTGCAGGACCCTCTGGCTTCTCTAGGACCCTGCCTGGGCAGACTTGCTGTGGGAAGCACAAGGAGGGGCAGAGGATGCTGAATGCTCCAAGGTCAGACCCAGGAAGCTGGAAGCCCTGTGAGCTTCTGGCCCAGAAGAGCCTGCTCACAGAGAGGAGACTTCACCAGACTCCTGACTGGCTTCATAGGGAGCAGCTCCAGAGTATTGCCCAGGGACTCCATGACACACACCTCTTATGCTTCTTCCCATTTGCCTTTCATCACCCCCACATGGCCCATGTTGGCCACCAGCTACCCCCGTCTGGACACTTACCTGGCCCCATCATAGCAGCAGCTGAGCATGCGGGTGTTGTTGAATTTAGTGTCTCAACCCCCCCATGGAGCAGGGACTTGCTCTCCCTAGTTTGCTCAGGCCCAGAGTGTCAGGGACTCATCTGATCTCACTCAGAAGACTTACAGCAGAGCTGGGAACTGAACACATCTCTCCTGAGTCCCAGCCCAATGCCTCATCTACCAGCCTGTGCCGCCTTCCATGCCTTGCCACCAGCCCCGCTAAACCCTCCTCCTTGTCTCCGTCCCCTCTGGGCTTGACTGGTGCGACCCCTTCTGTTTAGCCGCCCCAGACTCCCTCCTGTGCGCATGCCGCTGCCCACTTCCTCACTGGCACCGGGCTAGACAGCCAGCACCAGGGCACTTGGCAGCCAGGCGCTCGCAGAAGGCTCGGTGTGGCTGGCGATGCAATGGAAAAGCAGAGGTGGGCAATAGAAGATTCTCCTACCTGAGTCAGGAGGGCAAAAGCCGGTGTGTATATGGTCCACTCACTTTCTGCTGCCGGTGGCAGAGCTGAAACGGCTGGCTCAGCTTCCTCAGCAGCACGTGCAAGCACTCGCTCTGTCAGAGCCAAGCCTGGCAATGAGGGGATGAGGCTGTGCCAGCCAGCAGGGGCATGTCACAATGGGCAGGCGAGTCACAAGCCAGCCAGTGTGTGACTCCCAGCCATGGGATGCCCCAGCCCAGACTGGTTCTGGCCTCGCAGGGTTTAAGAGCCTGTCCTTCCCCACCGGGGTCATGGGAGGGACCTGTGACGGGTTGGATCACAGAACCCCCCCGGGAGCTGCCACCTGATGTGCCAAGACTACCTCTGCTCCTGTTTTCCCTGCCAGCTCAGGACTCCAGCACCCTGTCTTGCTAAGCCAGACACTCCCGTCTGCTCCAACAAAGACCCAGGGTCTGAATTACTTGCCCCAAAGCTGCAGGTTTACCTGAAAACAGCTCACAGAAGTGTGTTTGTCTTTAGCACTCAGATGCCCAACTCCCAATGGCGTCTAAACCCAAATAAATCCGTTTTACCTTGTATAAAGCTTATGCAGGGTAAACTCATAAATTGTTCACCCTCTATAACACTGATAGAGAGAGATGCGCAGTTCTTTGCTCCCCCAGGTATTAATACATACTCTGAGTTAATTAATAAGTAAAAAGTGATTTTATTAAACACAGAAAGTAGGATTTAAGTGGTTCCAAGTAGTAACAGACAGAACAAAGTAAGTCACCAAGCAAAATAAAATAAAATGCGCAAATCTATGTCTAATCAAACACTGAATACAGATAAGATCCTCACCAGTTCCGGAAGGCTCCCTTTTACAGACTAATCTCCTTTTAACCTGGGTCCAGCAATCACTCACACCCCTTTGTTGCAGTTTCCTCCAAATATCCTGGGGGTGGGGAGGCTCTCTTTAGCCAGATGAAGACAAAATGGAGGGTTCTCCCAGGGGTTTAAATAGACTTTCTCTTGTGGGTGGAGATCCCCCTCCTCACTCCTATGGAAAGTCCAGCTCCAAGATGGAGTCCTGGAGTCACCTGGGCAAGTCACATGTCCATGCATGACTCACAGTCTTTACAGGTAGAAGCCATTGTCCACATGATATCTTGTATGTCTCCAGGAAGACTTCTTATGGGGACTGGAGCATTCCAAGAGGCATTGTTCCCCAAGTGCTTCCTGATCGGGTACTTAGCCTTGCGAATTCCTTCCTAAAGAAGCTGACCAAATGCCTCACAAAGCTTACTTAGAAATCAAGCAAGTATACAGCCAATATTCTTAACCTCAAGTAGAAAATGATAGATGTGTCCAAATAGGATGACTAGATATAGTAGACCATAACCTTTACAGAGATATGTTACATGGCACAGGCAGCACAAAACATATTCCAGCTATGTCCTATTTTCATAAAGACTTATGGGAGGTACCGTCACAGGACCTTCCGCTTCCCACAGTCACAGACGTTAGGCCAGAAGGGACCACTGGGCTCATCTAGTCCCAGCTCGTGCAGACCCCAGGCCAGAGCCCTCCTCGTATCTATGCAGCTGGAGCCAGGGGTTCCCAGATCCCCGAGTGGGAGCATCAGTTCCATCCTGGCTCCCTCCTTGTGACAGCGCAGAATGGGGGTTCTTGAACTCTCCCTACCCCCAGCTCCCATTCCCAGCTCACACGGGCGGCTCTTTGCACCTGCCCAAGCTGCTGGGTGCCTTGGCCATGGGATGTAAAACGGCCCCATCTCTGCTTCCCCTTCCACCACGGCAACAACACACAAGCTGCTTTAAGAGCAGCCTCCTACCCCTCCCCACCAGCTGAGTCTCAGGCCTTGCTAGCTGCTCAGTGCCTCGGCAGCCCCAGGAGATGATTGCTGCGGGGGTCTTGTGTGACATTATGAGTCTGATCTAATATCTCACTGAAGAAAAACAGGGCCAGAAAGAGTTAATTAACTCGCAGACTAACCTGACCCAGGGCTGAATGTTAGAAACTGGTTAGGAAGATGTGTAAATGAACAGAGCTTTGAAATGCAGGTCTGCATTGTTAGAGGTAGAAGGGTAGGTGTTTGCTCAGGTCTTGTGATGTAAGCAAACAAGACTTGTTTATTGCTATGGCTTTAATTTAAAGATCAAAAAGGAATATTAACATTTAGGAAGATGCTTGGGTGAAATAGTATTATTTTCTATGTGTCTCTTTGAAGGTTGTGGTAACCCGTATCTGAACTATTTAATGGCTAAATTACCCTGTGTTAATTGCCAGCATGTTTGGGAGAAGGAGCATTAGGCCTATTGTTTTCTCAAGCCAAAAGGCTGCTGGAAATGTATAAGAACCCTAGGACATGATCCTACTTCATCTCAGATCTGCTTTGGGTTTCAAGAGGGGGAAACCTTAAGCCATAAGGATTGAGATCCCCAGTCACTGACTGGAGTCACCCTGAATATGGACATTGACCATAACCTATGGACTATTTCTAAAAGGACTTTGGCAACTACAAGCTCACCTCTACTATGTATCTGAACCTCAAGAACTGAATTCAAGTCTGTATGTATATTGGTCTTTAACCAACACTCTCTCACTTTTCTTTTGTAATAAATTTTAGCTTAGTTAATAAGAATTGGCTATAGCGTGTATTTTAGGTAAGATCTAGTTAATTGGACCTGGGTATGTGGCTGATCCTTTGAGATTGGAAGAACCTTTTATTTTATATGATGAGATAAGATTTTCAGTAATCATCATCATAGCTGGCGTGTGTGTCTGGATGGAGGCTTGAGGTTGGGCACTTTAAGGGAACTGCAGTGTTTGAACTTCTGAGTAACCAGTGAGGTACTGTAGAAGCTGTTCTGTGCTGGCTTGGTAAATCTAAGTATTGGAATAACCACCAGCTTCTGGGGTTTGTCTGCCCCATTCTGTTTGCAGTTCACCCTAATTGAGTGACCTCAGCTGGCTCCCACGGGCAGCACTGTCACATCTTGGCCCAGGGGGAGGCAGTGACTCCTAGAAGCAGGGAGAGCAGCAGCACCATAGATCAGGGAGGTCTGGCAATGCCAGTGGCTGGCTGGGATCTGACAGCCCAGGCACCCAGAGCAGTCTCTGGCCAGGGGCTGCAAAGGGGAGGGATCCAGGGAGCACGGGTCAGCCATGCCCCAGCAGTGCCAGCTGCCACAACCATCCTGGTGGGCCATGGCTGGGCCCCAGGTTACAGCAGCCGTGTGGCTGCTCTCTCACCCTCGGGGAGCCCACTGCGCCCAGAGTCAGGGGGCATCAAGGTGGCACAGACTCACGTTTGCCCCCAGCCCCTTCCGTTTCTGCCCTGACTGTCTGTCAGCCAGTGACAAGGATCAGGGCCTAGGACCCTGGGAAACGCCCCCGGAGTGGCAGGCGGCTGTGGGGTGTCAGTTCAGTTCCATCAGGGTTCGGGATTTACCACTCCTCTCCGGCGTCCATGGGGGTCTCCTCCCTCCCCCCCCCAGGGACCCAGCCAGACTCTGGGCCTCCTTCTGGCGCAGTGTTTGGGGCTGTCAGGCGACCCCTTTAGTGGCGGAGGCTCTGATGCCCGTAGGTTCCTGTTGAATGGGAGCACCCTAGCAGTCAGTGGCTGTTACAGGCTAGCCGGGTAAAAGGTTACACAACGTGTTTCTTCAAGTCGTTTCTCTCTCAACAGAAAATTGACTTTAAAGGTTGTCAGAATAAATCCCATCTGCAATAGAATTAACTGACGTCTAGAGCAGGTCTGCAGTCTCAGTCTCACCTAGTCCCTCACCCCAACCTTTGGAGCGAGGTGTTACTGCAGAATTCTTTAGTCCAAAGGGGGTAAATTACACCAAATAAACTTGTCCCAGAGTAGCCATCATTCCCTGTATTGCTAACAGAAAAAAAAACAAGGTGACATTCAGTATTACAATATCCTTCAGGTTATCACATAATTAGTCTCTTATTCTTTAATTAATAATTAACTTCATGTTTAATTTCATTTTCCTTAGGAACAAGAACATAAACAAAGATGAACAAATCCTGTATGTTAGTTTGATCTTAATCCCCATTGCCACCAGGTGAACCCTGGGTAAAGTTGTTGCTGACACCAAACCAGGGGAGTTCCGTGAGTTCGTTTTACAGGGGGCTTCTGCCATAAGTGTTGGTGGAAGGGGTCTCCCACCATATGGGAAGGTTTGTGTCATGAGAAAAAGCACCTGTTCTCTAGTGGCACAGGAGGTGGAGGAGACGTGGTGCAGATGCACAAGGTACAAGAGCACAATGCAGAGATAAAAGCTTGCAGTCACGATTCAACCTGCATGTATCCTGCTTACACCCCCTCTCTCTGCCTGGAGGTTGAGGCAGCTCCCTGAGCCTACTCCCTGTTCTGTGAGGGTCTCTAGGTCAGACCCCTAGGGAACCATGTAGGAATAACAGGGAGATGCAGGTTTGTACCTCAGCTGCTGCCTGGCACCAGGGGAGGCCAAAGGGAAAAGGCAGAAATGCCCCAAACATTGTTAGGAAGAACCACAACCAAACGGCTTGTTCCCGGGGGCAGTTTGGGCATTAATGGTGCCATGGAAAGGGAAGGGGTCTGTGATGTCCCAGCCCCCCAGCATTGTCAGTGTTGTCATGGGGATGGGGACGGGGAGCAGAAAGTGGGGCGGGAGAAGAGGGAGTACATGGGTGCATTGGGCCCGTGGGGGGATGGCGAGGGGCTGATCCTAGGGGTGCAGGAGGGTTTTGGAGATGGAGTGAAAGCAGGTTGGGAGCAAATATCAATGGAGGATGGGCTTTTCCTAGGCCTGTGGGAAGTTTAAGGGGGTCTCTTTGAGGTGATTGTCATTGGGGGAGGGGGGGGTACCTGCTCCTCAAGCCCCCGGCCTCCTACATGAGAAAACCAAAGGCTGTTTCAAAAGTTATGGACTCTTAGCCGTAGAGGGCAGGTCCAGTTCTCACTAGAGTCCACAGAAAGAGTCTTCAGCGTCAAGGGGAGGTGGGCCAGGTGCTTAAACAGTAAGACCCCAGTAGCTGCAATCGCATTTGCAGTTTCTACTGGCACCCAAAATTCTAGACAGCCTCCCACCCCGCCATGTGTCTGTTACCGACAGTGTCTTGTCAGCCTGGGACAGGGACAAGCTCCCGGGGAATTAGTGTCCAAGAACTTTCCTTCTCCTAAGTCCTTCAAAAACAGGGAAACCCAGGAGCTCCAGGCCAGAGAGCCCAGCAGCTTCGCGTCCATGAGATCCACAGCTTGGAGCGGAGAGTGACGAACAGGGCGGATTCAGCGCAAACAGATCAAGCAGAGCTGGGGGGCGGCCCAGCTTCTTTCCTGAACCCCAGCGGGGATCTGGGCCTTGGTTCTCAGAAGGGAAAGGTTAGTGCAGTGGGTTCCCCACCTTCTTCACACCGCACCCCCTTCCCGCCTAGCCGAGATCCTGCTCCCCACAGCAATACGGGGAGGGTAGGCTGGGGCAGTGCCCTGGCGTTTGTTCTGTTATGGTGCCCCCCAGGCTGAGAGCCTCAGGCTACTGCATTTAACCCCCTGGCATGTCTTCTCCTCTGCCAGGTACCATGGGGAGGGGACAGCAGGTAAATCAGTAAAGGAACCCCTGAGCTCGGACACCAGCCTGACTTTGGTCTCCCTCACTCTGGCACCCAGGGGAAGGGAGCTGCCCAGTGCGAGGTGAGAGCAAGATCAGAGTCAGCCCTGTGGTCACTGCCATCCCACTTCTGGCACCAGTGGGTTGCAGCCAGTCTGGCCATGGGACCAGGCACTCCAGCCCTGCCTGGGGAAAGCTCCCTCTGATTGGCTGCCTTTGCCACTGCCCTGCCTCCTGGGAAGAGCCGCCAATCAGTGCTGCTGCAGGAAGCAGCCAGAGCTCTGCCCTGCCCCCTTCGCCTCTCAAGAGCCAAAGGGGTTTTGGGGTGGGGTGGGGAGCATCCTGTACCATTCGCACAGGTGGGGAGGGGGAAGGATGGAGAAGAACGAGCCCACAAGCTCAGAGTGGCCCTGTTCCCTCTTCCCCGTGCCCCTCCTGTGAGCAAGGGTCAGTCCACTCCCTGATTCCCTCCTCCATTACAACCCCACAGCATCCTTGTTGTTCCATAGTAACACAGGTTGTCCTTCACCACTCTTGTGTTTCCATAGTGACACCACATTGCCCTGCACCATCCTTGGATCTCCATAGTGACACCACGGCAACAAGGCCCATCCTTGTTCAGAAATGGGGGGACATTTCCTACTCACATCAGTGGCAGCACTGGGACATGTTAAAAAACACTGGATTTTATTGTGTCTGCAGAGAGTGACAGTGGTTTTGGCCAGCTGCCCCATCACATGTTCAGTGGGAGGGAAAAGGACACAGAAGGGATGAAGGGAATGGAAGGGGGTTTTCGCATAAATTAACAGGACTAGAAAAATAAATTAGCTAAACCGTACACTGGTACGTCAGTGCATATAAATAATGTAGCGTGTGAAACTGAGATCGTGTCCAGCTGCTGCTGTCTCAGACCCGGAGGCCATGTTTCTTTAAGGAGTTTTTCTGGTTTTCTTTGTACGTCTTGAACCATTCTGCACTGGGATCGACACAGAATTCCTTCCCCCTCTGCAGCACCACGCTGTGAATAGAGAGAGAAAGGGCCATGAGGCAGGTTCCCTTAGGCACGGGCCAGAGATGCACAGGGACTCTGATCACAGCTCACGTGGCTATGGGGCCAGGGCAGTGACTGTGAGAGCGCTGGGAACGAAGGCGTTTGTCCCTGAAACGGTCGGGTTCTGCAGTGAAATCGGTTCTCTTGAGTGCAGGAGGCTGACAGAGCTGCCTGGCCCCAGGCACAGTGTTGTGGGGCTGCT
The DNA here is from genome assembly GCF_016161935.1 of Mauremys reevesii. Classification (NCBI taxonomy): domain Eukaryota; kingdom Metazoa; phylum Chordata; order Testudines; family Geoemydidae; genus Mauremys; species Mauremys reevesii. The sequence goes on from NC_052642.1 coordinate 1,355,522, forward strand.
GCTGTGGCACTTGCCTCCTCCAGCTTTGACACACACCTCAATCCGGACCTGCCACATCTTGTCCTATTGCAATCTGTGCCCCACCCCACCACACACCACCGGTCAATACACCATGATCTTGGCCTGCAGCACTCCCAGCTACTCCAGCACAGCCCCCACCAGCTTTGTCAATGCACTGCGGTCCTAGGCTGGGGTATCCCCTGCCAGTCCAATTCTGGGCTCACGCACGACTCAGTGCACTCAGGCCTAAGATCAGTGCCGCTGACCTCTCTGCCAAGACACCTTGATCCTGATGTGCAGGCGTCCAGAGCTGGGGCAAACACAGAGCTCTTTGGGATCATCTCTCACTACGGCATCGGAACTGATTGAGCCAGGCAGAGACATTCACTGACAGTGACACCTACCCCTCCTCTCACTTTTCTATTGCTCCTTTCCAATGTCCTTTTCTAGAGGAATCTCATCTGTTCACACTGACTATGAGACCCCGCGGCTATCTGCTAATGTGCAACAACACTGGCAGTTCACATACACAATACAACTAGCAAGGGGAGCACATCCCATGGTGCACTGTGCTTCTTTATGGTTACATGTGTCATTCGGTTTTGATCTCCAGTAACTCTTTGGGCAGTAACAGATGATTTATCCCAATGTATTTAGGGCTGGGCTACATAGAAAGTTGCAGCAATTGACATGATTTAGGGAAACCAGTGCAAATACCTGTGGATGCTCTCATGAAAGTGTCGTGTTGCGGGTTGATTAGGAACAAGTTTTGATGGTAACTAAAATAAGCAAGGCCACTGGCATCTGTTTAACGGAATTGGTTTTTAAATCAGACCTTTAATGAAATGGGTGGAACTTTCCATGTAGACCAGCCTTAGTAAAGAAATCCCAGCATAGAAACCACTATTTACCCCTTGCTGCAAAGGGGTATATTCGAGAGCTCGCTCTGCGTGTGAATCATCAGGTGGCGGATTAGGTACAACATGAGCAGCTCCCGGAAAGGACTTTTCTGTCGTGTTTACTGGATCAGATGGAGTTACAGACACAAGAGAAAAGAAAATCATCAAGCCCCGTGCGTCTGCCACCCTGTGAAACTTACATCACGGCCTGGCGGGAGCATCTCCGATCCGTGGGTCTGTCACCCGGATCAGTTGCGGGAGATCGGTTTTTGGACAAAATTGCTTGCATAACAGCATGTGTTGGGTTTCCTATCAACTGGAAAGAAGAAAGGAAGCTGCGTGAGTTCTCATACGCTGGATAATAATGAAGAACTGAGGAGACAGGATTAATCATGTGTAATAGTGACTTCAGTAGTGCTGGGGAGCAGCGAAACCTGTCTCTGGGGGTCAGGAGGGAATTATCTGATGCTCCCATTGATACCCCTGAGATTGGATTCATTGATGTTTTGCACTGGAGGGTTTCTGCCTGTCACTGCCACTGAAATATTGCAATTATAATATTCCCAGCTTTGCCACTGAGTCACTGTCGATCTCATTGTTTAGCTGTTTGCCTCTCTGTTTCTCTCTTTCCCCACTGGTAGCATGGGGACAAGGATGTTAACACCCCTGCCGGGGGCGGGGGCAGTGGTTTGCAGGGGTTAATTAATTTATGTTGATTGTAGCAACCTGCATGGAACTTGGAGGGAGGAGCTCAGTTTGCAGGAGGCTGCAGTCTGTGTGCACATGGCTTGAATGCTCCTTGCAGTTGCAGGATCTCGGTGATAGAGATCTCTTAATAGAGAACCAGCTTAGTTTCAGAAACAGGGAGTCCTCTCATGTTACCCAGCACGGGACATGAAACATCAGCACAGCCTTTCAGGCCCTCGGATGAAACGTGATCAATTTCTCAGCACTGGTGTTTGGGTTAGTTCGGATCCCAAAGCGTGGGTGTAGCGGGGTGGTCACCCCGCTCAGGTCCAGAGGGGTTAAAAACAGCCCTGAGAGGGGGGTGTGACTGGAGAAAGCAGCTTTTAGGTTGGGCTGATTGGGGGAAGTGGCTGCAGCTGGGGCCATGCCCCAATCAGGCCCAGCTGGCCCCTGTAAGAGGCAGTGAGCCAGGAGCCCAGTCAGGCTCCCTCTGGCTGAAGAGGGAGAAGGGCCTGGCTGAGGGAGCTAGAGACAGGGTATTGGGGTGGAGCAGGGCTGGGGAAAGGCAGAGGAGCTGGGGAGCTCCTTCCTGGAAAGCCCCAGGCTGCGGCCTAGCATTGGGCTAACAGGTACTGGGGCTTGCAAAGGGCAGCCCAGGGGTAGGCCAAGGCAGCAGGTCCAAACCCTCCTTGCCAGTGCTGAGTGGCTGATACTGCAGTCTGCCCCAGGGCGTGGGGCTAGACGATAACTGGCAGTAGCCTGATACTGAGGCAAGGTGGGGATAGTGGGTGGGGGTTCCCCAGGGAGGGGAAACCCTAAGACTGAGGAGTTACTGCCAGGGGGCAGTGCCCCAGATAACGGGCACTGGGTCTGGGAGGGATGCGGGGACCAAGTGGTAGCGGAACACCGGCCTGCAGAGGACGCTCCGGGGGCTAGAGAGCTAATTCCCGGAAGAGACCAGCAGGAGGCGCCGCAGGGGTGAGTCCGCACGTCTCTAGTGGGACACCTGGACTGGGAGCTCCCCACGCTCTGCTGGGCCCGAGCTCATGCCCATTCCCTGGGGAGGCACTAGATCAGGGCCAGGCAGCCTTGAGCAACCAGGGTGTGCGGGGAAAGAAGTAGCTGAGTGGAACTGAACTATGGGCAGCCTGGGAGATCTCTGGTCTCCCTGGCTGTACGGGTGTCCCATGTGGTTCCAGTCTTGTGCCTAGAACGGGTCAGGAAAGGATCTATTTTGTCTAGGGTGACCAGGTGTCCAGTTTTCCACTGGAACACCCGGTTGAAAAGGGATCCTGGCGGCTCCGGCCAGCACTGCTGACTGGGCCATTGACGGTCTGGTTGGCAGCGCTGCATAGTGGGGCTGGCAGGCTCCCTGCTAGCCTCTGTGCCACGCAGCTCCCGGAATCAGCGGCATGTCCCCCCTCCGGCTCCTACGTGTAGCGGCAGCCAGGGAGCTCCGCATGCTGTCCCACCCCAAGTGCCACCCCTGCAGCTCCAATTGGCTGGGAACCGCAGCCAATGGGAGCTACGGAGGTGGTGCCTGTGAACAGGGCAGTGCGCAGAGCCACCTGGCCGCACCTCTGTGTAGGAGCTGGAGGGGGGACATGCTGCTGCTTCCATGAGCTGCTTGAGGTAAGTGCCGTCTGGAGCCTGCACCCCTGACACCCTCACCCCCTGCCCTGATCCCCCTCCTGCCTCCAAACCCCTTGATCCCAGCCCGGAGCACCCTCCCGCACCTCAGCCCCTCATCTCCAGACTCAGCCCAGAGCCCACCCCCTTAGCCAGAGCCCTCAAGCCCCCCTGCAACCCTATCCCCAGCCCGCTGAACGTGAGTGAGGGTGGGGAAGAGCAAGCGAGGGAGGGAGGGGGATGGAATGAGCAGTGGGTGGGGCCTTGGAGAAGGGGCGGGGCATGGGCAGGGCCTCAGGAAGGGGTGGGGCAGGGGTGTTTGGTTTTGTGCTATTAGAAAGTTATAACCCTAATTTTTTCCCAGGGAAAATTCAGCAAGAACAGCCCCCAAAATTGTTTTTGTTTTAAAAAAAATCAAGACATCTTTGAAAAATCCCAAAATGAAAATGTTCCCTTTTCTGTGTGTTTTTTTTAATGAAAACCTGAAAAATATTGATGAGAACAGAATTTGTTCTGTGAAAAATTCCATTGTGAGGAAAAGCATTTGCCAGGCAGTGGCTTTGATGGGCAATTCTCTGCCAGCTCCACGCATGGCAAGGCCCTTCTGAAAGTAACCGCCCAAGAACGGGCTCTGCTGCCAGCCCCAGGGCTGAGCACCACCCCCCAGGTAGCACAAAGCCTGAATCTCCTGTCCATAGATGTGCACTGCAGCTGTAGAGAGGCCAGGGGCAGAACCGGAAGGAACTAATGTAACGATTTGACAAAATGGCGCCGCATTCCCCAGCTTCAACAGGATTTGGCCATTGAAAATCTACAACTTGCAGCGCAATCTGCAAACCATACACTGAGGTGTTATTTCCCCCTGAACAGCCTGATGTGAAAGCTGAAAATCCATCAGAAGGTGCAGACAGGCCTCTCAGTGCCGTCGAAAGCAAATGCCTCAGGAAAACACTGCACATTAAATGGCATCAATTTCCCCCAAAGTTGAAAGTGTGCTGAGTTTCCTCAGAGAATTTGACACCCCTTTAAGCTCCAAACTGCTCCAGAAAAGAAGATGGCAATATCTGGGGTGTGGGTGAGGAATGAACCAGAGGAATCCACAAAGGGCCTCACTGAAAGAGTCCATCCATCAGACACAGCTCAGTGAGGGAAACCTAATGGGCCTTAACAATAGAGGATATGCACAGAGCAGGCCGGGATAGGCAGGGATCCTGGAGCCTTGTTCTTGCCCTGAGCTATGTCTGGTGAGGCAGGAAGGATTCAGATTCAGTTGTGCCTAAAGGCCCTGAAAGAGATCGGGGGGGGGGGGGAACCCATTGTGCTGGGTGCTGCACAGAGCCATGGGCTCCGCTCTCATGATCTAAACAGACAAGACAAAAGGAGAATCGTGAGCTCCATTTCCCAGATGGGGAACGGAGCCACGGCGAGACGAAGGCTGAGGCTTTCAAAACTGCCCTGGGGATTTTCCACCCTTTAATGGGAAGGCCTAAGATATCCCAGCCCCAGTGACTCAGCTATGGCGCACAGAGTCTGTGGCAGAGGTGGGATCGGACCCAGATCTCCCAGCGCCCAGCCCACTCCCTCATCTCTGAGAGCAGCCTTCCTGTGCACTGTGGGTAGCTTTCCTTCCTGATCGCCTTGTCTAAGCTGGGGTCTCGAGGAGAAAGAAAGGGGCTGACCCGCTACTTACAGCTGAACGACTGGGCTTCCATCCAGAGAGCCGCAAGGAGCAGTGTTACAAGGGCTAAGGAGGCAACCTTCATTTCCAGGCGGGGTGTCTCGGCTCTGGCACCAGCAGCAGGCAGATTCTGGCAGGTTGGGGTGGCCGAGAATGGTCTGCCTTCCCCCTCGCCAGCCATGGTATTTTATAGCCCTCAGCAGGGATTCCCATGATGGTGCTGGAATTTCCATGTTGGATGAATACTTATTCCATTCGTTCATTATCATCTATTAATACCTATGTCCCCACGCTCCTGTGGCCGGGGAGACAGAAGAGCAGTGTCACTGGAAAGTCTCTTGCTGATTTGCAGATAAGGAGCCAGCCCTGCACATGCTCCTGGGGGAGGACGGAGAGGGGCAGGCAGAGGGTTTTAGGTTTAAATTTAGTCACTTGCAAACCACACAGGATGAGGTTCGATTCTCTGCCCGAGTGTTTGCTGAAGGCCTGGGCAGGCCTGTTTCAAACACAGCCAGTGACACCGGCCAGCGTGCCTTAGAAATGATGCATAATCCAGCCCATTGTGTGTGCGAAGGTACATTGCAGGGGAGCTGTCTGCAGATGCACTCCCAGGGCCATAGAACCTGGGTGCCTCACGGTCATGAACCAATTTCATCCTCAGCCCCCTGGGAAGCAGGGAAGTCTCAGCCCCATGGTACGCCAAGGGCCAGGGGTAGATTAAATGACTTGCTCAAGATTACATAGGGACTCTGTGGCAGAGCCTGAAACTGAGCCCAGCACAGTCCTAGGCCAGCACACCCTGTTATAGCCCACCGAGGCAGGGGATTGAACCAGGGTCCTCTTCCACTACACTCACAGGTCTCTAACTCGCTCTCTGGGCCTGAAACGCTGCAGTGGCAGAAGTAGCAGCTTCATTTCCCTGTTATGCGTCCAGGATGCGAGAGGAGGAGAAAGCCCCACCCCCTTGGGAGGGTGATACCCTCACAGTATTTTTGGGGTGCAGGTCAAGCTGTTTAGATGTCCAGGAGCAAAATCCTGCTGTCGTTTCATGGTGTAAATGCAGTTAAGTTTCTTGGACTCCAATGGAAAGACTCCAGATTTACACCCATGTGTCAGCAAGCAGAATCCGGCCACTAAATACCTAGCTGCACACACAGATCCGGTAGGTAGGCATCGAAATGGCCTCCAAGGAATGAGACTCTTGTGCACACCAGACAGACGCGTGTGGCACGTGTATCGTGAGGCTGTGGGCACTTCTTTAAAGCATTTGGAAACCAGACAGGCCGTTAACCGTTTTGGCTGAATTTTCCCCATGCCGGTTGTCTGCCCCAGGCTGAATTTGATTGGCAAGTCTCCGCAAAAACGGTTCCGTCGTTTCCAGTAACAAGGTTGGAGCAAATGAGAGTGTTTTGCCCAGCTGAAAAAATTCTAACAACTGCCAGTGAGTTCTCAAGAGGATTGTAACTGAGTTAACCGAGGGCAGGTTTTCACAAAACGCAACTCTCTCTGTCCCAAGGGCACCCCCCCAGCCGAACGCCACACCCCTGCTCTGAGCCCCGTCGCTTCGCCATGGGACAGTGACTGACAGACGGTTGCGTTTTCCCAACCTCGTCATCAGAACTGGCTGAAATTGTTTTCAATGAAACTCTCCAGAAAAAATCAGCCTGAGGCAGACACCTGGCCTGGGAAATTTATGCCGAAATGGTTAAAGTTTGGGGAAATGCTGAGCAAATGAAAACACGGACTTTGAATAAAAAGTGTTGGGCAACCTTAATAGGTGGCATTTCCAGCTCTGCCTAGATCAGACAGATCCATGGTTCTGGCCCAGCCTGTGCTAGGGGCCACCTTCCCGCAGCTCGGGGCTGTTTGGTGTGGGTCCCTGCCTAGCTGCGGGACACCACATGTGTTCGCCTTTCCGTGTGAGGTAGGTCAGTCCCTGTCAGGAAATCTGGCTCACAGGGAAACGCTGTGGCAGGGCGATATTGGCTCTAAACCCTGCCCGGAGTCTGGTGGAGACGCCAGAGGAACCGAGCGCTGTCCTGGGATAACTGGCTCCTGCTCAGAGAGAAAAGCTGAGCCCCTGCCTCACCCCTCCCTAGCCCTGTGCCCGGTGCAGCTGTATCCCCGCTAGGCCCCGCTGCTTTCCAGCACCGCAGCAGGGCTCGGCTCAGATCTCCTGGCACCATGGACAGGGGTTCTCAGTGCAGTGAGGCTGGGCTGGGAGCTAGATGGGGACGGGCTGCAGCCTCCCCCTCAGACACAATCCGCCGGCACCCAGAGCAGGGAACCCGGCTAGCATCTGCCAGCAAGGATTGCCCTCTCCCAGGGCGCCCTGGCATCCACAGGGCACATCCACCCAGGGCCGGCTCTAGCTTTTCTGCCGTCCCAGGCAGAAAAGAAGAGCACCGCCCCCCCCCGAGCGGCGCCGACCGCAGCCCGAGCCCCCGCCCCCCGAGCAGCGCAGCGCCGCCCTAGCCCCCCACCCCCAGGGAGGCGGCCCGCAGCTGGCTACCGGTTGGTCTGGACGGTGGGGGGTGGCCGCTGCCCGCAGGAGAGCAGCGCGAACAAGCTGAGGAGCGGCCCCTCCTCTGCAGCCGGGGCAGGGCCGCGCTACCAGCTCCGCCGGGGGCCTTACTGCGGAAGAGCGGCGGGAGCGGGTAGCGCGGCCCTGCCCCAGCTGCAGAGGAGGGGCCGCTTCTCGGAGTGCACCGGCGGGGACAAGCGGAGGAGAAGCGGCCCCTCCTCTGCAGCCCGGGCAGGGCTGCGCTACCGGCTCCCGCCTTTCCCGGTAAGCAACCCCCTCCCCTCCCCTCCCACCCCACCCCACCCTCCTCAGGCGGAGCGGGTAGCGCGCCCTTCCCCGGCTGCAGAGGAGGGGCCGCTTCTTGGTGTGCACCCGAGGAGCGGCCTGTTCTCTGCAGCCGGGGAAGAGCTCCCGCCGCTCTTCCGGTAAGCGGGCACATACACGCCCGTCATTTCGCCGCCCCCTAAATTTCGCCGCCCTAGGCACCTGCTTGTTTAGCTGGTGCCTAGAGCCGCCCCTGCATCCACCAAGCAGCAAGACCCACTGCAGTGAGGCTCAGAGCCCAGGTCAGCTGAGTCGGGCTCACGCTACAGGAACAAACACAGCAGTATAGACAGTGGATGCAGGCTCGAGACCTGGCAAGGGGAGAGCAGGGTTTGTAGGGGTGTGGGTGTGTGAGTGTGGGTGTGTACAGCACAGTGTGTGTGTTTGTGGGTGTGGGTGTGTAAAGAACAGTGTGGGTGTGTTTGTGGGTGTGGGTGTGTAAAGAACAGTGTGTTTGTGTGTGTGTGTGTACAGCACAGTGTGTGTGTTTGGGGGGTGTGTGTACAGCACAGTGTGTGTGTCTGGGGGCAGGTGGGGGTGTGTACAGCACAGTGTGTGTGTTTGGAGGGGTGTACAGCAGTGTGTGTGTTTGTGTGTGTACAGCACAGTGTGTGTGTTTGGGGTGTGTGGGTGTGTACAGCACACCGTGTGTGGGGGTGTGTTCAGCACAGTGTGTGTGTTTGGGGGCAGATGGGGGTGTGTACAGCACAGTGTGTTTGTGTGTGTGTGTACAGCACAGTGTGTGTGTTTGAGGGGGGTTGGGAGTGTGTACAGCACAGTGTGTTTGTTTGTGTGTGTGTGTGTGTAGCACTCTGTGTGTGTGTGTTTACAGCACAGTGTGTGTGTTTGTGGCTGTGTGGGTACAGCACAGTGTGTGTGTTTGTGTGTGTGTGTGTGTGTGTGTGTGTACAGCACAGTGTGTGGGTGTGTACAGCACAGTGTGTGTGTTTGTGTGTGTGTGTGTACAGCACAGTGTGTGTGTGTCTTTGGGCGCAGGTGGGAGTGTGTACAGCACAGTGTGTGTGTTTGTGTGTGTGTACAGCACAGTGTGTGTTTGTGGCTGGGTGTGTACAGCACAGTGTGTGTGTGTGTGTGTGTGTTTGGGGGCAGGTGGGGGTGTGTACAGCACAGTGTGTGTGATGGTGGCTGCGTGTGTACAGCACAGTGTGTGTGTGTGTGTGTGTTTGGGGGCAGATGGGGGTGTGTACAGCACAGTGTGTGTGATGGTGGCTGCGTGTGTACAGCACAGTGTGTGTGTGTGTGTGTGTGTGTTTGGGGGCAGCTGGGGGTGTGTACAGCACAGTGTGTGTGTTTGTGGCTGTGTGTGTACAGCACAGTGTGTGTGTTTGTGGCTGTGTGGGTACAGCACAGTGTGTGTGTTTGGGGGGGTGTACACTACACCCACACACAGGGCAGTACCTTACATAGCGAGCAGGCCCCTGTTTCCGCGGATACGCCTGGCGGAAGGGCCGGCCCAGTGAGGGTGGAAGATCCTGGGCCCTCAGAGCCAGACAAAGCCTGGGGGGAAGAGGCCAGTGAGGGGAGCATTGGCGGTTAGGATAATTTGTACCCAGTGACACCCAGAGACCCACCCGGAGCAGAGCCCCATTGCACCGAGCGCCTGGCTGGGTGTTCAGCTCTCCATTGCCCCAGCCCCGGTCAAGTGCCCCCTCCGGACACTCGCCAGGCTGCTGTGTTTACGTCCCAACGCTGGACCCAGGTGCTTTGGGCATTGTGATGGGCCTGGTGCCCCAGCGTCCCCTTGTGGCAGGGGCGGGCTGGGGGCCTAGCGCTGCACCACTCGCTTGTCCTTTGGTCTGCCCCTGGCGGCGTGTGCGGCCTAGCGGCGAGTCCAAGCACCCCCTGCGGGCGGGTTAGCGCGGCCGGAGTCCATACACGCCTCGGGCGGGTAGCGCCCTAGCGGCGGAGTCCATAAATACCCCGGGGCGGGTTAGCGCCCAGCGCCGAGTCACGCGCCCTCTTCGGGCGCGCGGCGCGCCAGCGCCGAGTCCATAAACACCAGCGGGTGGGGTAGCGGCCAGCGGCCGAGTCCTAGCGCCCTCTTCGGGCGGGGTAGCGCCCAGCGCCGAGTTCACGCGCCCTTCGGGGCGGGTAGCGCGCCCAGCGGCCGGAGTTCATACACGCCGGGCGGGGCGAGCGCGGCGCGGCCAGTCATAAATACCCCTATGGGGCGGGCGCGGCCTAGCGGCGGAGTCCAAGCGCCCTCTTCGGGCAGGTTAGCGCCCTAGCGCCGAGTCCATACACGCCTCGGGGCGGGGGAGCGCGCCTAGCGGCCGGAGTCCATAAATACCCCTGGGGTGGGGTAGCGCCTAGCGGCGGAGTTCATAAACACCCTTCGGGGTGGGGTAGCGCCGAACGGCCGAGTCCGCGCCCCTTCGGGGCGGGGAGCGGCCTAGCGGCCGGAGTCCATAAATACCCCCGATGGGGTGGGGTAGCGCCTAGCGGCCGAGTCCATAAACACCTTCGGGGGTGGGGTAGCGAGGTGGGGTAGGGGACTCGGGCCCTCCCTCTCCACCGAGCCCCGACCCAGGGCCCTGTTTGTGGCAAGTTCTCCCTGCCGCCCGCTCGGCGGGGATCCGTCCGCAACACGCCGAGCGGTACTGCAGCTTTAAGGCTGTCAGTCACTACAATGCCCCTGGGTCACTTCCTACCCTGTCTAGCCGGACGCTTGCGTTGTGGGAGCGGCTCCCCCGTAGGTCTGTCACTGCCGGCGTCCCTCCCCGGGGGCTCCGGGTCGGCCCCTGCTCGGCTGGCGCCCCGGTCTGAGCTCCTGGGCTCTCCCTCTGCAGGAGCTGACGGTCTGTGTCCTTCTCCCCCGGTGGCCAGCCCAGACTGAGCAGACCTGCAGGCTTTTGTACTGGTCTGCCAGTTGGAGCATGCCCAGCAGAACTTCCTGGGCGTGGCTTCCTCTGCTAGTAGAGAAGGGTTAACCCCTGCTGTACCAGTGCGGGGCTGTCCTGCCCCGTCACAGGCATGTTGAGTCTGAGCCCAGGCCAGACACTGCCTCTGGCTTTGGGTCTCGAGACACGTTCCCAGGGTGCCGATCCTCCATCTAGCGCCCTCTTCTGAGCCCTGAGACTCTTGCCAGCTCCCCCAGCAGCCTGGGCACACCCCTCCCAGAGCTCCATCCTGCAGGCACCCGGCGAACAGTTAACCCCTGCAGGGACACACCACGGTTGAAGCAGGCAGAGACCTTGCGTGCGGTTTCTAACACAATCACACTTCACTTTAGACAGCATAAGAGATGTGCAGATCCAGGCAAAATACAAAACACCAGCGCGTGGATCCCTGCCTCCCATTCCTCATCACTCAGAGCATTCTTCGGGATCTGAATCCGGGTCCTTTCGGGGTTCATGCTCCATCCTGGGACTCCACATCTCCAGGTCAGGCTTCTCTCCCGAACCTCACTGACCTCTCCAGGCAGCTTCCTCTCGCCTCCTCTCCAAGTCAAACAGTCCTCATGACTGCGGAGGGTCCGTTGGTACCGCGGCTCGGTGGACCTCCCGCAGGCATGGGACCAGCGGACCCTCCGCAGGCACGTCTGCAAGAGGTCCCCGGGCAGCGGGACCAGCGACTGGCAGCGCCCTGCGGCGTGCCGCCCTGCTTGGGGCGGAATTTCTAGAGCCACCCCTGCTTCCAGCATCAGACCTGGACCGGGAGTCCATTACGCTAGGTGCTGTACAAACACAGATGAAAGACATGGTCCTTGCCCCAGGTCAGCTTGCAGCCTGGTACCCAGCATTTGAAGTGCCAGCACCCTGTGGATGCCTGCTAGAGGAACGCTAATTCCCCATTGCTCCCTCAGGGACACCGCCTGGGAGGAAGGCGGCGTTCAGCGACCAGTATCACAGACACAGCCGCTGTGATGCCGGCTGCTGCCTGTACGTGGCGGCAGAGAGCAATCCGCAGACGATGGGTAGGCAGTTAACCTCCCAGGGCTTTGCCCCGCATGGTCCATGCTGTGCGGGAGGGTGGGGTTGGATTCAGTCTAGGTCCCGCCCTTGCTGGCCATTGGCAGCTCAGCCGTAGCCCAGCAGGCGTTGCACGGCAATGGCCGGCTATTGGCGGATGGGGTGTGCCGGCCGCTGGCGTGAAGGGAGGCGGTGCCTTTGTTCTGGTCTTTGCCATCTCATTGCAGGGAGGAGCGGGCTGCAGCCCAGATCCTCAGTTGTATTTAGGCTCCTAAAAGCCACTGAAACCCAAGGGGAACCTCATTGGATCTGGGCCACCATCCCACCTTCGCTCCGGCCGTTCCCGGCCCTCGAGCTGGGAGTCGCCGACACCGACCTCTTTGCTTTCCCAGCCCGTGGCAGCTGCTGCTGTGCAGCTCGTGTGGCTCCCAGGGGACCCACCGCTGCTCCTCGCTGGGGACAACCAGGGGCCTGTGGGAGTGTGAGGACTGCGGAGCTGCAGGGCGGGTAAGGCGCCTCTGGAATGCAAGGAAGTGCTGGGCCCTGGGTTTGTCTGGTGGGAGCTCAGGGCTGATGACTGTGGCCGTTTCCCTCGCTGGGCATTGGGAGGAGAAGGCGCTGTGCTGGGAGGGCCTGGCCCAAGGCCCATTGCAGTCGAGGAGAGTCCGTCACTGGCCTTGGGATCGGGGCCGGCGAGATTCCTGGCTGAACGCTGGATCCTAAGGGCTAAATCCTGAGCCGGCCCTGAGCCGCCTCCCCCGTGGGGGGCTCTGTAACCCCTGGGAGCGTGGGACTGGCCCCAGGCCCACCAACAGGGGGTGGTAAAGGGGGTATTGCCCAAGGGCCCGGGGGCCCCCTGGGATGGGGGCCGGTGAACCCCGGGTTTGGGGAGGCCGCCCTCGGCCCAGACCCCCCTTCTGCCTGAGGCCCCGCCTTAACCGCCGGAGCCCCCCACCCGGCGTGGCAGCCAGCCCCCCGTACACACCCCCAGGCCGCCCAAGTGCCGCCAGCCCCGGAACGCCGGGAGGGAGGGTGAGTGAGAGACGCGCCCTACCCCCCTCCCCGGAGCACAGGCTGGCCCCCATTAGCCCCCAGCCTGGGGGGAAGAGCCCCCAGCAGCGCAGCCCAGGAAGCAGGAAGGGGCCTGAGTGTGGGCAGGGCCACGCAAGGCTGTTTGGGGAGGTCCATCCTCCCCCTGCCATTGAGACCCACCGCCCATGGCCCTGGGCCCTTTGAAATGGCGTGGGGGGGCCGCAGGGCTCCCAGGCGCGCACTGGGCGGTGCCGGCTGCGGCGAAGGCAGCCGGGCGGCACGGGGACGCCCTGGCCGAGCCGGAAGAACACGCCCAGCAGTGCAGCCGGCAGCACCGCCCAAAACCTCAGCCGTCCCTTTCTAGGGGCCCATTGGCTGTTCTGTCGATTGCTGTCGGCCAGCCTGGAGGTGGCGTGTGCACAGACCTGGGCACACACGTGCCCGGCCGCCCGCCTGAGGGGTCCCATTAGAAATGTGGCCATGGGGAGTGGGCAGCACTGGGCCGGATCACCCCGCTCCCCGAGGGGAGACAGCCCAGCACCACACCCATGAGGAACAACTCCTGCCCTGCTCTGTTGGGGTGGGGTTAGCACCTCCATGGGACAGTCCCCGCAGGTCATGGGCGCCTGTGGGACACGGGGGGCACCTGCCTTGGGCTCTGCGCCCCCACTGCCACAGAAGCCTGTCTTCAGCGCCCCTTTACAGGGGTTTGTGGGAAGATAGCGCTGCACGGGGGAGGGGCAAACCCCATGCACAGAGGTGTCTGCCCCTGTGGAGAAGTGGGGGGTATGAGTGACCCCATGTTGGGCAGAAAGTGCCACCCAGGTCCCCAATCCACGGCTCTGCTCCCCTGGAGAGACTGACTGGCAGAGCAGCAGACTCTGAGAGCCCCATCGCTGCCTCTCCGCAGCATTGCAGCCACTGGCCAGCCATCGGGCGTTTGCCACGCTGCGGCTCAGCTCAGCTCCTCCAGCACAGGGCCACTAGCTGCCCACTGGCCTCTCCTGGCCTAGTGCTGGGCACTGCTGGCTTTCCTGGGCTCTGCAGGGGGCTGCACGGCGGTGACGGTCACCCATCTGCCTCTGATTCCAGCATCCCACCAGCTCTCCGCCCCGGGGAGACCAGCAACCAGCCAGGCTGCGTGTGGAACCAGGGGCAGCTCCGGTGCGTCTGCCAGAGGCAGGAGGCCAGGACCCACCACACTCACCCCGAGAGCCAGACTTTCCCGTCCCCGGAAGTGAAGACCCTTCGCTGCCCCGGTCCCTGGCTCTGCTACCTACAGGTCTGTGAGCCCGTCATTCTCTGGTGGTTTATTGCAATTGTTAGGCCTGAATAAAGATGTAGCACAAAAACCAGTTATGTCAATCTGACTGAAGTCAGCATGTTTCATAAAGCCCTGGGAAAAAGTGAGATACGAAAGGGAGGTGCATTCCTCAAGTTACCAGCTGCGTTAACTCCTGTCTTCCAGTGTCTGGTGCTTGGCAACTATGCTGATAAGAAAGTTGCTGGGGCATCACAACTTGCTTACATTATAAAGAAAGACAGATGTGCTTTGTTATTAGGGTTTGTTACTAACCAAAGGGGGGTGGGATATGGGTTGTGTGAAGTGAATAATTTATGACGTAATAAAACTGTCTATATAAGTTAATACTAGCTGTAAAGAGGGGGCTGGTTCTCTTCGGATACGAGCAGTTCTTTACTGACACGTGCACTTGTCAATAAAGAGCTTTTGTTTTGGACCTTGCTGGTGTTGTCTGTAACTCTGCGGTCAGACAACGAACTTCGCTGTTGGGGTTCGAGTCCCCGACATCTTTGGCGACTCCGGTCGGGACTTTGTCTGACTCTCCGGCGGGGGATCAGACTCTGAGGCAACGCAGCGCGCATCCTCTGATTTAGAGGAGCCTTGCCTGGTAATCTGATCTCTGCGTCGGCGATAAGGCGAGTTCTGTGAACCAGCTGAAGCTCGTAGAAATCCAGCAACATCCACCTACCCGTTGAGTAGGGTTAAGGTTGCCTGGGTTAGAGTCCCAGTGCAGATTGTCGGGGTTAGAGTCCTGACAACTTAGGTCTGGGTTAGAGTCCCAGTCCAGGTTTGCACAGGATCCAAGTAGTCTGGGTTAGAGTCCCAGCCTGGGTTTGAGTCCCAGTCCAGGTGTTCGAGTCCCCTGGAGAGGTAAGTAAGTGAGCGCTCGACGGGAGGTGGGGTTAGAGTCCCTTTACCTTGACGTGGGAAAGAGGGGTTAGAGTCCCCTTACAAAATGGAACAAGTTGGCAGTAAGTGTCTGGGGGACGCCCCATTGTCTCTAATACTTAAAGATTGAAAGAAGATTTCTGGAACCAGGTAGCTTTTGGAGCTGTATGTTTAAAGCTGTATGGAGAGCTCTTGTAAAAATCCCCCAGCATATGCCCCAGAGCCACACTGGGAGGAAGACTGTCCGTGGGGACATCTGTCTCTCTTGGGCTCACGCTATCTGAATTTATTGACTGTGCAGCAAGATATGATGCATTGTGGTAATAGGAAATAATGGCCTTGGTGTGTGTGTGTGTGTGTGGAAAATGGGGGAGGGACAGTCTAAATATTCCACCTCACCCCCTAAGGGTACCCCAGCATGTTACATGTACGTACATTATGGTCTTAAAACCTGCAGGTATTTAAAGAATTGGAATCTTTACACGCGTGAAAATCTATCTAAACAATGCCCATTAGAAGGTACCTTCAATCTAGATAAGATCATATATCTCAAAGGAGCTTTTAATCACCAAAGTAAAGCCTCTGACACAGTGTGAGCAATTTGTCTAGGAACGGGTTAATTTGAAATTCAGCTTGCCTTGGTGAAACTGGAGAAGCCACGGGCTGGAATCTGAACTGGACTCTCTAAAAGAGACACTGCAGGAGATTCCAGGGTGTAAAACAGCTTTCCCAAGAGCAGAAGCATGCTGGAAATTCTGGACAAGCTGTATACAGGATAATCTCCCGTCTGCCTATTCCCTTCTCTGAACGTTATACAGACGTGGCCAGTTTGGACATGTGTGAGTATTAAAGTGGCTTAAGGGTTAAAGTATTCATGTTCTTCCTGAGTAATGTGGGAGCGTTCCCAACACTCTTCATTGTTGTTTTATTATTTTTAATTAAGCTTTAAAATTTGATTATATGGTGTGTTCCCCCAACGTCCTGCAGTAGATAAATTGGTAACAAATTTGTCACAGTTTGGTGAGCAATTGAGAATAGGGGAGCCCTATAGAATTTACACCATCTATCTGTTTTACCTTTGTTTTGTGTTTCTTTTGTTTGGTACTTTTGGTGTTATATGTTGAGGATTGCATGATTAAAGGTGAGCCTACTCTCAGCTGCAGTAAGTCTGAGAACTGGAGAGGGTTTAGCATTTTCTCTCCACCCTGGTTGACCGGAAGGGTGGCAGGTGGATCTGCCCCCAGTCGTAGCAGGACTGGGCAATAGAGTAGTTGGAGAAAAGGGCCGAGATGTGTACTTGATAACTAGAATTGAGCAATTAAGAGCATGGATCATGAACCAGGCGGCAACTCAAACCTGCGCCAGGGCAAGTTGCAGGCCTTGAGACAGGATTTCCAGTTAGAAAAGGAAGCCCTGGCTAAGCAAGTACCAGTCCTTCAGGGACTTGTTAAAATTTAACCATTTGTGCTCAGCATATGTCGTAACAGCAGTGTGTTTGCTACAAGAGGAAATTGAATAGTTCAACGCCAGTGGGCCATGTGTTTTGCCCAGGTGGCAAGTCTCACAGGGGAGGACTCGAGTAGTTTTGTGAGTAGAAATGTTTTAGGGAAAGGACCAGAAGGGTGGGGGCTACTTAAAAAGCCCATCCTCCTAGCTAACTGGTAGTGCAATACGTTGGTACCCATGGAAAGAAACGGTTCAGAAAAAAAAAAAAAAAAAAGCTGAGAAGTGAAGCGAAAAAAAAAAAAAACAAGTTGACTGAAAAAAAAATAGATAACATGCTCAGTTTAAAGCTGAGACACTGACTTTGTTCAAGGACACTCCTCACAGCTAAGACTTGGCTAACCCTCAAAAGGAACAAGGGGGGGACTTAAATTTGCCCATGCAGCTATACAATTTGTAAACTCTGCAAAGACACTAATGCAATGTGTTAGGTTTCTTTTCTCACAGGTAAAGAAGAAACAACCCAAAGATCCTAGCAGCCCTCCCACCCCTTGGAACCAGGAGACTGGGTCTACATAAAGATCCATCAACGAAAGACTGCCTTGGCTCCATGCTGGAAAGGCCTGTATTGAGTCCTGCTGACTACCAACACCGCTGTGAAGTGCCAAAGACTGACTGTTTGGACCCAGGATTCTCTCTGCAAAAAGACCCCTCCACCTCAGAAGAATTCTCCTACTGATGATAAGCCTATTCTTTTTTTCTAGTTCTATTGTGCTTCTGAACAGCATGGCAAAAGGACAAGGTAACGTGCTGGTTGAACCTCTCCCTTGTCCACGGACAAATCTATTGTGCCTTTGAATTTTTCTAAAGGAAGCAAAACCATTACAGGGTGATGTACTCATCATCTCTTCTCTGTAGAATGCTAAACTACATCTGTTTTGGGAAAGAAGAAAAAAACACTCACTCCACTGACATTGCCAAAGTCCAGGAATTCCTGACCAAAAAGAACATTAAGAACTGACCCTGGTGAAGAAACAAACAATTACACACTGGCAGGAAGAAATTTGTGGGACTTATGTTTGGAACTGTGGTATTAATTGGATTTTGGGGTTTATTCTACAGGCTGCGCCCTGTGTTTTGGATAAATCCTTCAGCATGTATTGCCCTCCCTCATTGCATTTTGAATAGCATTGTCCTTATCCAGTTTTCAGATCGCTTTTACATACCCAGATTGCTCACAAGGGGCTGCCATTAGATTAGCACAACAGAGGGCCTGGGTTATTTCCTCTGGAAAGAAAGAGAATTGACCAAATCCCTGTGGTCTAGGGGCCAATGGTACACTGCCATTTGGAATATTCTTAAAGGCCAAGAAAATGATGAGAAATTGGGCCAACTAGAAAAGGCCACTAGACTTATTTTTGATGCTCAGCTATCTTAAGTACAGGCTGGAGTTGGTGAGTTACATGTCATTTCCACCCTTAGTTCTGTGACCCAGAAGTTACTGACAGAGATGGTACTAAATATCACTGAGGCTGGAAAGGCATTGCAGTGGGATCTAGTATGTTTAAATTGATCCTGAGCAATGGACTTGGCCCACTGCCCTTACAGACACACAGGAGTACCATCTGATCTGTGGTCATGAAGACATACTTGGACACTTTCTGGATGGAAGTGTGGACATTCACAGTGCTCCTTCCAAGCATTTGGACCGGTTAGGGTGGGTGTGGGCTCCCACATACCAGATCCTGCCGGGTCCATGGGGAGGAGGCGTGTGGGACTGAATTATTTACCGAGACATCTGGGACATTAGACCCCTTGGTATACCTACCTGATTTATAGTCAGTGCCCCAGACCAATGAACTGTTACCCCTGAAGGCGATTTGAAGCTTCGTCTGCAACTGAAGAAACCGTAACCCGGTTGTGCCCTGCCAAGCGATCATTTGTTGTCCCAAGAGTCCCGTTGGTCCTCTAGGGACAAAGGGGGGATTGTTAGGCCTGAATAAAGATGTAGCACAAAAACCAGTTATGTCAATCTGACTGAAGTCAGCATGTTTCATAAAGCCCTGGGAAAAAGTGAGATACGAAAGGGAGGTGCATTCCTCAAGTTACCAGCTGCGTTAACTCCTGTCTTCCAGTGTCTGGTGCTTGGCAACTATGCTGATAAGAAAGTTGCTGGGGCATCACAACTTGCTTACATTATAAAGAAAGACAGATGTGCTTTGTTATTAGGGTTTGTTACTAACCAAAGGGGGGTGGGATATGGGTTGTGTGAAGTGAATAATTTATGACGTAATAAAACTGTCTATATAAGTTAATACTAGCTGTAAAGAGGGGGCTGGTTCTCTTCGGATACGAGCAGTTCTTTACTGACACGTGCACTTGTCAATAAAGAGCTTTTGTTTTGGACCTTGCTGGTGTTGTCTGTAACTCTGCGGTCAGACAACGAACTTCGCTGTTGGGGTTCGAGTCCCCGACACAATGCAACCTCCCCCCCCACCAGCGCTCACCTCTCCCACCTCTGCCGTCCGGGCTCTCCCTGGCACCCACCGGCTCACCTGCTTTGGCAGAAGGTGGCTGTACAGCTGCCAAGGTGTGGATGTCCCTCGAGAGACAGGGCAGCTCCTGAGAGCGCGCCCTGCATTCCCTGCTGGCTGGAGCTCACTGTCTCAGGCGGGATCTCAGTTCTCTGCCCATGGCTCCAGCTCTCCTTCCGCTCTCTCTCCTCCCTGGGGCTCCCCAGCACTCCCAGCTTGGCCCCCGCTGCTGCTGTGGCGTCCTGCCGTTTATCCCCTGCGCTGTGTCCCTGGGGGAGGTGAAAGAGATGGGCCCCGACGCTGGACAATACACATCCCTATGGAACACTGTGAACTCGCTCCGGATGGTTAATGTTGCCACTGGTGTCTGAGAGGAAGAGCAAGTCACAATGTGGCACTTCCCCGCGGTTCAGAGGTTCCCTCGATGCCACGCCCTGCTGTGGCACCCCTTAGTGCAGGGACGAGAGCCCTGGGCACGACTGGCTCAGGCACCCAGCCAAGACTTTCCAAAGTGCCCAGCGATTTTGGGTCCCTCGATTTTTGGGCCCCAACTCGACACAGTTTAAAGAGGCCCGATTTTCAGAGGGTGAGAATAAGCACTGAAAATAAGGCCTCTTGCATGTGTCTGAAGATGGGCCCTCAAAATAGCTCGTCACTGTAGGAAATCTTGACCATCTCCTCAGCTGCGGGCACAGCCTGCCTCACCTAACCCCCAGCACTGTTCTTTGCTCACGGTCCCATCATCGCTGATGCCTCCACGCATTATTTCTGCCATTACCTTACTCGAAATCAAAGCTAGATTTTCCAGGAGGGACTTTAAGGATCTCTCATTACTGTATTTGAAGAGTGGCAGCTCATTTGCTTCTATCTTGGGCCTCGTCTACACAGGAAAATTAATCTGGATCCAGTAAAGGTGTGAATTAAAACTTGATTAGTTAAACTGGATTAATCCCCTATGTTCACACTGTCATTTGGAATAAAATTGGCCTTAATTGAAGTTTAGTTCAATTCACATCCTGATCCAGTAAATCTCCCCCTGCAGACAAGCTCTAGGACTTCACTTCCCCTCTGGCTTTTCAAAGCCACGTGCCATTGGGTTGATAAAGTCAGTAGCTTATCTCTAAACATGCCGGGATGCCCCGGCCAGACATGCTGATTCGTATGTAATCCAGCTTCCCCGCGGTTCCTCTCACTGGCCTTTTGCCAGCGGTTGGTTAACGCAACCCAGTCCCAGTGGCGGTTTTCAAGGGTTCGGGACGTCCCTTTCAAATCTTTGGGGCTGAAGAGCGGCCCGGCGGCGTTAGCTTCCCGTGGGTTGCTACTGGACTAACGGATGGGCTGTTGTGTGTTACAGAAATGTCCCCACGAGCTCTCACAGCGTGAGCGACGCCAGCAGGAGTGAGAACGGCGTCGCCCGCTCAGGTGATCCCCTCGGTGTGCCGCAGACCCCCCCGGGGAGCACCAGTGGAGCTGTCTGATTTATGGCTGCTAATTAGGGGCTGGATCGGGGTCCGCCCCCGGAGGGGAGGGAGAGGAGGAGGCTGCCAGGAACGATGGCTTAGGGCAGCAGATTGTTCGGCTAGAGGCACATGGACCAAGTAGACAGCCCCCAGCCAGCGTGGGGAAGGGACCGGGTCCTGGCTGTACCCGCTGGTCTGCAGAGGGGCAGGGTGGGCAGCTGGGTGGTGCAGGGAGCGTGCTGCGTGCCAGGCTGCTTGGGAGGGGTTTGCTTCCAGCGTCACAATCATCACAGCCCCGACGCAGCGCAGGGCCCAGATGGCAGGACCCAGCCTGTGGCAATGGAGAAATGAATCTCAGCCTAAGCCTAAGGTGCTTGGGCAACAGGTGCAAGGCACCAATACAGTGGCGCCAGCGCCCTCTAGTGACTGCACGTGTAAATACAGCACGTCTGCGGGCACTGCTGCCTCCCAGGTGCAATGACCTCTGACACCAATGGTACAAATTCTTTCCGGGCCTGCTGCCTTTGTGGTCCTTATGCAGACGTCACCAGAGGATCTATTCGTTACAAACCCAGTGTCAGAGCACGGGCAGCTCATGATTTTGGTGTTTTTGCTTAAAGCCCCAGCTCCCAGACTCCTGTGCTCCCAGGGGACTCCCGGCTTTCGTTTTTCTTTGAAGCGTGACCCCTCGAGGTTCAAACACCAGAAGGTCGGCTCTCTAGCCTGGGACACAGGAGTCTGGCTTCAGGCCCCGCATTGCCGGAGGCTCCCTGTGTGACCTAACTTCCACTGAGTCTGACACCTTTGAGCTTCTGGGCCTTAGTCTCTCTCAGCCTCATCTCCCCAGCTGTCCGGTGGGGATAAGAGCCCTGCCTCACGAGGTGCTGACTGGGGGATGCCCAAACACTACGGGGATGGGAGACTGGGGTAACTTTAAGGAAAAAAGCTCAGGGTTGTGAAGTCAGGCTGACTAGTGCTCCTGGAATGCCTGGGCTGAGCAATGCTGTGGTCACAGCCCCTTCTACTGCTAAGGTTAAAAAAACCCTTTCTGGGCACCTCTGCAAACTGTTACCCCTACAGCTAATCTCTGTCCCGCTGCCTGCCGGGACCCAGGAGCGTGCGTACCAACCCCAGGGCACAAACACCACACTGGCTGTGAGTTCTACACTTAGATTTCACCAACCAATCATCCAGTGCAAACTCCTCAGGTACTAAAAGAGCCTAACCACGGAGGCACAGCCAGTCCCCGTGGGTACTCCGATCTGTCTCGCCACCCAGGGGAGCTACAACTCTGGTGGATGGTCCCTTACACCAAGGGTCATGGCAAGATTCAGATTATTCCCACTCCCAAAGGACCAGTCACTTACCCCAGGTCAATGGCACCTTAAATCTCACACCAAAGACAATGTTTGTAGACAATCCTACAATAAACTCGATAGGGATTTATTAACAGGAAAAAGAAACTAGAGCGGTATTGACACGGTTAAAGCAGGTAAACATACACACACAAATGAGTTACGATCTTAAGTTTCAGAAGGTAACAGAAGTCTATAATAAACAAGCTCTATGTGTCTTTTAAGACTAAACAACTGGGGATCTCTTGCTTATGCCTAACAAACCTTGGCCCCTCCCCCTCCCAGACTCCAAGCAGCACAAAGATAATCAGTGCCTCCTTGTTAGGGGTTTTATCCCCCTCCTCTCACGTGCGCTGAGCTGCAAACTCAAGGGATGTGAGGAATCCAATTGCATGACGCATCTTCATTGGGGGGGGAGCAGAGCAACAAAGTCTTTTGTCCTTTTTAACGTTCCACAATCGTCCATCTGGTGTCGATGGGCCTGTCCTGCTAAGCAGGACGTTGCAGATCCGTACGTCACACTAGTTAATCTCTCTCTCCAGTCGGGTGATTTATACAATTACAGAGGCTTACAATATAACTGCCCAAATACTACTTTGCCAGATAGGATACAGAGATTTACATTAGATTAAAGCTGCAGCAACTCACATGCATTTAATGCAGTCTAAACGCTAAACACATTCTTATAATTCGAATACCTATTTTAACAACACTAATACACAAGGGAGTAAGACTGTTTCCAGCTCTGTATTTGGCAGTGTTCAGCGGAGACAGGGACCTTGGCATGAGCGGGCACCTGCTCTGCCAGCGTCACAGTCTCACGCGGCACCTGCCGAGAGCAGCAGGCTCTCCAGAGAAGCCAGAGGTGGGATGAGAAAAAGTGTGCAGGGCCGTAGCAGACATGGCCTGCCCCCCTCAGCCTTGTCTGCAAATGGAATCCCCTGGGGAAGCAGATAACGCTGGGTGAGAACGCTCCCTGGGGGGTTCGCTGCAATCTCTCTCTCTTTTCTTTCACAGCACCAGTGCTGGGAAGAGCTGTGGACCCCCGGGGTTTCCCTGCCGCTGCTCCTCTCCGTAACATCCCAGCCCTGCCGGAGCAAGGGGCTGCCCCCCAGAACACACAGAATGGATACAAATTGCTATTTTGCCGGAAGACCAGCTCCCCAGGGATTTCATGGCTGTTGGGCATTGTAGGTCTGTGCAGACCATAGCAGCAGAGAAACCCCCACGGAAAATTAGATCCGAGTACAGTTTTGTTCTGAGACGTGTCTGTCAATGCTGCACAGCTCAGTGTCCTGCGTGGATCCGCGGCACGGCTGCGAGGCGTCTAAAACCCTGTTGTACTGCCTGTTACAGAGCCAAGGTGCCCATAGGAGGGGAGCTGGGGTCTTGTGTATCCTTCACCAAATTCGCACTTGAGTGATGACAGTGGGGTGTCCAAGGGGGGTTACTAGGCCATCACCTGATGACAGTGGGGTACCTACAGGTGATGTTAGATTGCAGGCCTGCAGCAATGGGTATGTTACCTCCAGGAACGGTAAAGAGGAAACCTCCCATTAAGAAACCCAGGACATTCAGAGCAAAGATTAATCTGTAGAGCTGCTCAGGAAATGGCAACAACGTAGACAAACTTTTTTTTTTTTGCTTTCTTTGATGTTTTCAGGGGCTTTTGTTGAAAAACAGGAACTCCCAAACCCCCAAAATGTTGAGCTCTCAGTTGCTGGAAACCCAAAATTTTGTTTTTTGGCAAACCCCCCCCCCACCCCAAAAAAAATCTTGCACTGGAAAATGTTGGAGCAGCGTTGGTAAACTGAAAGGGAGGAAGTTGATAGTTTCTGTAACCAAACTCTGTTCCTGTCGCAGGTCAGGGCTGAGCTGCACCTCTCTCAGGGCTTGTCCACAGGGCGAGTTAGTGCACAGCAAGCCAGGGGGTGAAGCTGTCGCATGCGAACTTGCTGCGCACGAACGTACCAGGGAGACAAAACGTCCGTCTCTCCGGGGCTCCCTTCCCAGCGATGAGCCGGCGCCGGCACTTCTGTGCGAGGGAATCTCGCCTTCCACCCCACTGTGACCCTGGCTCCCCAGCCCACAGCACCATTGTTCCCCTCAGCAGCTCCAGCAGGTTTGGCCCCGTCTATAGACTCCCCCGGGAAGCTGCCAGCAGCTGATAAACACAGCGACACCCAACAGCTGCGTCACAGCCAAGGATTAGTTCTGCACAGGAACATGGCAAACGGGAAGCGAAGGGCACAGGCGGCAGGTCATATGGGCTCGAGGTGCCCGAGCACCAGGAATATTCAGGGCTGGGGGCCCTGCTCCAGCAATATTTGGAGCTGGGTCTCTCCCCCGGCCCTGCCTGGATCGGGCCCCGGCCCCCGCGGGTCTCCCCCCGCCCCGCCAATTCCTTGCCTGAAAGAAAGCAGCACGTGCCTCTCCCGGGCCTGCTTGTGCTGCCGGTGTAGCACATTCCTATGCCGAGCGGCTCCCGGCAGAACTGTCTGCTGTCTGCTGCCCCAGGGTCCTAGCCCCTCCCATCCCCTAATGGCGAGGCAGGCTGCCCTTACCCTGCCCTTCTGCCCTAGCCCTGAGCCTCTCCAACGCCCCAAACCCCTCAGTCCCAGCCAGAGCCCTCATCCCCCCGCACCCTAATCCTCTGCTCCAGCCGGGAGCCCCCTCCTGCATCATGAACCCCTCATCCTCAGCCCCAACCCTCATCCCCCTGCACGCTAATCCTCTGCTCCAGCCCTGAGCCCCCCCCCCGCATCATGAACCCATCATCCCCCTGCACTCCAATCCTCTGCTCCAGCCCTCAGCCCCTCCTGCATCATGAACCCCTCATCCTCAGCCCCAACCCTCATCCCCCTGCACCCTAATCCTCTGCTCCAGCCCTGAGCCCCCCCTGCATCATGAACCCCTCATCCTCAGCCCCAACCCACAACCCCGCACCTAATCCTCTGCCCCTGAGCCACCTCCTGCATCATGAATCCGTCATCCTCAGCCCCACAGCCCTCACCCCTGCACTCCCTCCTATCCTGCCCCCGCCCAGAGCATGCACCCCTCCTTCCAACACACCTTCCCACCCCAAACTCCCTTCCAGAGTCTGCACCCCTCACCCACTCCTACACCCCCACCCCCAGCCAAGAGCCTGCACCCAAACTCCGTCCCAAAGCCTGCACGCCTCACCCCCTCCTGCACACCCACCCCCTGCCCCAGCCTGGAGCCAAACTCCATCCCAAAGCCTGCACGCCTCACCCCCTCCTGCACCCCAGACCTTCCCCGCAAACTCCCTCCCACAGCCTTAGGCAGGTGGGGGTGGGGTTTGGGGGGGGTCAGAGTTGGGGGGCGGGTTCTGGGCACCACCAAAATTTCTATGAACTTGCCACCCATGGCAAAGGGGTTCAAGTAGAAAAGGTCTCCCCCTCCCCTCCCCCATTCCCAGCACACACACTGTCTGATCTACGTTTAGAATTTCTCTCCAGAATTAGCTAGGCCCGACTGCGCCCTGGTCCCCCTGCTCTTCTGGGGCAGCTGACAGGCTCTTTCTCTGCAGACCCTGCTTCTCTGGGAGCTGCAGGGAGCGTCTCTGAAACCAGCCAGGCCCTTTGGGCTGCATCCACCCACTGCCCCAGTTCTTGCCACAAGCCACCAGCACGTGGTGTCCAGTTTGGATGGAGCCCACACGTCCCAGGCCTTGGCCCCTGTCCTGTGTGTTACGCACTGGGGCTGGGGCTGTCTAGAGCCCTGACGCCAGTTCCTGCAGAACAAAGCCACCGAGGACTGAGTTAACCCTTTGCAGCCTGGGGCAGGCGGCACGATTGCAATCAGAGAGACAATTCCTGAAAAAAATCCCCATGTCTCCTCTGTTCTTCACAGTCCCACAGACCCTTCTGTGCCTGCAGCGTGTCACAAAGGGGCACCAGACACCGTGTCTCTGACAGCTGGCATGGTGCGTTGATACCACGCTAAGGTTAGCTTTTCCCCGTGCTCTGATTTCAGCACATGGCATGTGTGGTTTGCATACAGGAAGACACGAGCTCTGTCTGCTGGAGTCCCCAGCACAGCTGGCCCCAGGCCTGGCTGGCGTCTAGGCACCAGTGCAGTATAAATGCGACGTGATAATAACAGCCTGGCATATGGAATTATGGGGCCTGATCCTGGAAGGGTCCCGAGTGCCGTTAAGTGACCTCAGCACGTCCCAGGATCGGGCCCCTAGTGAAGACTGGAGAATAGTTGCCTTCAGCGTGACTGCTTTGCTTCAGAGCGCCAGGGAGAGTTCAGAGGGGGCTCAGCGTTTGCCTTCTGCCTTCCATGGTCCTCCTGCTTGAATGAGATTCTTGTGGCACAAGATGTAAAGCTCCTTTTCCGCTGCTGCCGTCTGCCCTTAACAAAGGACCCAGCGATGCTGTAGGAACGGGGATGTGGTCAGCTACTGCTGGGTCTGCCCCGCAGTCTGGATGCAAACCGTACCAACGACCTCCCCTGTGAACAGAGAGAGCTGTGAGCCAGGTTCCCTTGAGAAATGCAACGTCACACACAGCCGCTGATGGCGGCCGGCAGCCATGCGGCCAGGGCAGTTACTGTGAGCGAAGGCGCTTGTCCCGAAAATGCCTCCTCTTTGGAGTGGAACCGGTTCTCTTCAACGCAGGAGGCTGACAGAGCTGCCCGGGCCCAGGCACGGTGCTGTGGGGCTGCTGCTATGGGCACTTGCCTCCCCCAGCTTTGACACACACCTCGATCCGGACCTGCAACATCCTGCGCTAGTGCAATCTGTGGCCTCCCCATGCAGCCCAGTCAATACACCAGGATCTTGGCCTGCCGTGCTCCCAGCTACCCCAGCACAGCTCCCAGCCGCTCTGCCAATGCACTGCTGCCCTAGGCTGGAGTATCCCCTGCCAGTCCTGTTCTGCTCCCTGCCCCAGCTCTGCCAAAGCACCTGCCTGCAGGGCCCAGTCCCTGCTCGCCCAGCGCTGTGGATGGGCAGAAACAGATATTGCCATTAGCCAACAGCGCCACCTAGCGCCAGCTGCCCCTTAGTAACTGTCCGGCCAAACCTCCTTCATTCGGGAAGCGACGATTGTTTGGTTATTTGCTCATTTGCAAACAACCCAGGGCTGCCCAGAGGACTCAGGGGGCCTGCGGCAAAGCAATTTCAGGGGCCCCTTCCATAAAAAAAGTTGCAATACTATAGAATACTGTATTCCATGGGGGCCCCTGTGGTCCGGGCAAATTGCCCCACTTGCCCGCCCCCCCCACCACGGCAGCCCTGAAACAACCCCTGCTCCCTCCCCCAGTGGGGTGACCAGATGTCCCGATTTTATAGGGACAGTCCTGATTGTGGGGTCTTTTTCTTATGTAGGCTCCTATTACCCCCCACCCCCATCCTGGTTTTTCACATTTGCTGTCTGGTCACCCTATCCCCCAGCAAGTTGCACACATGATAAAGATAGGTGAGAACCAGGGCCGGCTCCAGGGATTTTGCCGCCCCAAGCAGCCCCCCCCACACACACCAAAAGCCACAATTGCGATCTGCGGCATTTCAGCGGGAGGTCCTTCGCTCCGATCAGGAGTGAGGGACCCTCCGCTGAATTACCACCGAATAGCTGGACCTGCCGCCCCGCTCCAGAGTGGCTGCCCCAAGCACCTGCTTGCTAAGCTGGTGCCTGTAGCCGGCCCTGGTGAGAACACCATATCCCGCAATGCACGCTGCTCCTTTAGCTTGATATAGGAATGCTCCACAGCATTTTTAGTATGATCTTAGCCCTGCGAGTCCTCACTACAGCCTCTGCTACTAAAACTCTGTTCCCAAGCGGGAGGGTTGGTGGAGATGAAAAACTGGGTCTGAGAATCATCAGGCTTGTGGAATAAGGGCAAGCGATGGTTTTGGTCACCTGCTACATCGGTCACATGGATATTTACCTCCTGGCCGGATGGGGGCAAGCGGCACCCTGAGTAGGTCACTTCGGAAGCATTGGGTTGACGTTGTTTCTGGAACACAGTGGTCTTTATGGCAGTAGTAGTGGCTCCCGGCTGGGAGGAAGAGAAAGGGAATGAATACTAACACCTCGCTGTGATATGGCACGTTTCAGCCCCAGATCGCTAAGCGCTTTATCGTGGAGATCAGAATCCCCTTTGTACAAACAGGGAAACTAAGGCACACAGCAGTGAAGTGACTTGCCCAAAGTCACACAGCTGGCTAGTGCCAGGACTAGAACCCAGGTCTCCTGCAGCTTAGCCCAGGGCTGTATCCACTAGGTCACACTGCCTCCAACAGGGCATAGTGCCCTCGATAACAATGGATAGCTGCATGGAACTGAACATATCAAAAGAACATATCAGGACCGGCTCTCGGTTTTTTGCCGCCCCAAGCAAAAAAATTTTTGGCTGCCCCCCGTCCCAGCCCTGGGCTCCCCCACGCATCCCCGTGCTGCCACAGCCCTGGGCTCTCCCACCCACACCCCCTGCCGCCGCAGCGCTGGTCTTCCCCCTTTCCCCCCTACCTGTGTCCTCCCCCCACCCCGCTGCCACACCAGCCCTGGGCTCCCCGTTTCCCCCCCACCAGTGCCCCACACACACACCTCCTGCCACCCCAGCCCTGGGCTCTTCCCTCCCCCCCCGCACCCTCCTTCCGCTGCAGCCCTGGGTCACTGGTAACTCGCTCCCAGGGCGGGTCATTCAGCAGGAATTTTGGATCTGCACAAAACACTGACAGGATTGGTTCCCAGATGGTTACAGAGCTGCAGTAAAGGGGAACAATTTTCAGCTGGTGTGATTGGAGGATATCTGGATGCATATTATAAGACTCTCCTCCATAAAAGAGGAAAAGTTGAGCTGCCTTTATTATTCTTTTGTTCCACTCTTTCTTTCTATGGGGAATTTGCCAATGCAATATCACTGTCTTCCTTTTAAACAAACAAACAAACAAACAAAAGTCAATGGCTGTTGAAAATAGCAATTCCAGTCCTGATAACCACTGGGAAGCATTTCTTGCTCAATTTTATCCTACTTTTTCTACAGCAAGTTACAGTGGATCAGTATATTTGATTTGGGAGAAATGAAGTAAGAGCTGCCCAAACTGAGCGGGAGCACTCCTGAATTTTGAGGTGTTCAAATCTGGAGGGCAGGTGCTGGGGTGGGGGCGGGGCTGTGGGCGCCGTGGGGGAGCATGGCAGGATGTATGCAGCAGCGTGTCTGGAGCTGCATGGAGCCAGACACGCTGGTCTGAGTGGCACGGTAAGGGGACTGGGGGCTTGGAGAGGGGGTAAGAGGTTCTGGGGGGGCAGTCAAGGGACAGGGAGCAGGGGGGGGTTGGATGGGGCAGAGGTTCGGGGGCGCAGTCAGCGGCAGGGAGGGGGAGTTAGATGGGTAAGAGGTGCGGGGGAGCAGTCAGGGGACAGGCAGCAGTTGGACAGGCATGGGAGTCCCAGGGGTGTGTCAGGGGACAGGTAGGGGGTGGGGTACTGGGGGGCAGTTAGGGGCAGAGGTCCTGGGAGGGGGCGATCAGGGAGCGGGGGGGGGAGTTGGATGGGTTGGGGTTTCTGTGGGGGGCAGTCCGAGGGAGTGGATGGTGCAGGGTGGGGCGTCCCTCCCCCTGGAGTGTCCTGTTCTGTGAATGTTCAAATCTGGTCTCCCTGCCATCCACAGCACTCGCAGCACGCTGCCGCATGAGGTCCCCCTCCTTCCTTTCCAGTTGGTAGTGGCCAAGGGAATGCTGGGAATTGTAGTTCTTTCCCTGCTCCAGGGCTGGCTCTATAGGCAGGGAACTAACCAAAGAACTACAGCACCCAGGGCCCCCTGTTGGTTCTCAGCTCCCATGCCGCCCCTGCAAATGGGCTGCCCCAAGCAGGTGCTTGCTTTGCTGGTGCCTAGAGCTACCCCTGGTTTTTACCAGAAATATGGAACCTTCCTCACCCCTGCACTACCTACACACACACACACACTTTTCTCCCCCTCCTTCCCTCTTTTTTTTCTTCTTTTTTTAAAATGTTTTTAAAAATCTAAACCAAGGACAAACTTTTTTTAAAAAAGCCAGAGCCACAGAGATCAGGCCATGGGGTAAGAAAGCTGTCCCGAGTTTTAGGGGGCATGTTGCTAACTCTTTTAGTGAAACGGTTTGTAGACAGCCTGGCTGTGTAAGTTGTTATGCTTTAGCATGGGCAAGCGTTTATTATTTGAAAACACTTTTCCATTTTATGAGGTATTCTCTCCCCCCATCTTACGACCTATTAACAAAAACAAGCTAAAAGATACATTGTAGCAAGGACTGCAAAGGAATAGTTACAGTATTGATGATTATTACCTTGTCTAAGCGCCTAGAGAATGTATTTTCTTTTGTTTTTATAAAACACTTTTATGCAAACTGTAACCCTGAAATCAGAGGGACTATGATTAAGTCCCAATGCAGAGGGCCTTGGGGTGGAAGATGAAAAGGTACAGCCAAGCGGAAGATGGTACAATTTAAGAGGGTTCTGGGGCTGCTTTGCAATGGTGCATAGGAGCCTATAACCCTCATGCACAAACACCAGGGCTGTGAGGTGGTTGGGCCTTTGTTAGAGGAACAGGCCTTTCATACACCTTTTGTTGTTGTTGTTGACAAACTGTAAGATAACTGCGCGTATACTACGGGGGCAACCTACCGCCCTTTTCACAAACCCCACATCCCTGGAACTCCATAAAAACACGCTTTACACAGTTATTTTCAACTGACATTTTATTTTACACCACGGCCTATTTTATTCCCAAAACACCCTCTAACTGGTGTTTGTGCATGAGGGTTATAGGCTCCCTATGCACCATTGCAAAGCAGCCCCAGAACCCTCTTAAATCATACCATCTTCCCTTTCGGCTGTACCTTTTCATTTTCCACCCCAAGGCCCTCTGCATTGGGACTTAATCATAGCCCTCTGATTTCAAAATCAGGCCTCTCATCCACTGTTTCATATTATTTAATGCTGTACATCACCTAGGGTTACAGTGTGCATAAAAGTGTTTTATAAAAACAAAACAAAATACATTCTATAGGCGCTTAGACAAGGTAATAATGAACAATACTGTAACTATTCCTTTGCAGTCCTTGCTACAATGTATCTTTTAGCTTGTTTTTGTTAATAGATCGTAAGATGGGGGGAGAGAATACCTCATAAAATGGAAAAGTGTTTTCAAATAATAAATGCTTGCCCATGCTAAAGCATAACAACGTACACAGCCAGGCTGCCTACAAACCATTTCACTAAAAGAGTTAGCAACATGCCCCCTAAAACTCGGGACAGCTTTCTTACCCCATGGCCTGATCTCTGTGGCTCTGGCTTTTTAAAAAAAAATGTTTGTCCTTGGTTTAGATTTAAAAAAAACATTTTTAAAAAGAAGAATAAAAGAGGGAAGGAAGGGGAGAAAAGTGTGTGTGTGTGTGTAGGTTGAGCGGGGTGAGGAAGGCTCCATATTTCTGGTACAAAACCAGGGGTGGCTCTAGGCACCAGCAAAGCAAACACCTGCTTGGGGCAGCCCATTTGCAGGGGCGGCATGGGAGCTGAGAACCAACAGGGGGCCCTGGGTGCTGTAGTTCCCTGGTTAGCTCCCTGCCTATAGAGCCAGCCCTGGAGCAGGGAAAGAACTACATTTCCCAGCATTCCCTTGGCCACTACCAACTGGAAAGGAAGGAGGGGACCTCATGCGGCAGCGTGCTATGAGTGCTGTGGATGGGAGGGAGACCAGATTTGAACATTCACAAAACAGGACACTCCAGGGGGAGGGACGCCCCACCCTGCCACCATCCACTCCCTCCGACTGCCCCCCCACAGAAACCCCAACCCATCCAACTCCCTGCCCCTGATCACACCCAGGACTCCCATGCCTATCCAACCGCCTCCTGTCCCCTGACTGCTCCCCACATCCCTGACCCATCTAACTCCCCTCCCTGTCGCTGACTGCCCCTGAACCTCTGCCCCATCCAACCTTCCCTGTCCCTTGACTGCCCTCCTGAACCTCCTACCCCTCTCCAACCCCAGCCCCCTTACTGTGCCACTCAGACCAGCGTGTCTGGCTCCGCGCAGCTCCAGACACGCTGCTGCACACATCCTGCCGTGCTCCCCCGCGGAGCCCACAGCCCCACCCCCACCCCAGCACCTGCCCTCCAGATTTGAACACCTCAAAATTCAGGAGTGCTCCAGCTCAGTTTGGGCAGCTCTTACTTCATTTCTCCCAAATCAAATATACTGATCCACTGTAACTTGCTGTAGAAAAAGTAGGATAAAATTGAGCAAGAAATGCTTCCCAGTGGTTATCAGGACTGGAATTGCTATTTTCAACAGCCATTGACTTTTGTTTGTTTGTTTGTTTGTTTGTTTAAAAGGAAGACAGTGATATTGCATTGGCAAATTCCCCATAGAAAGAAAGAGTGGAACAAAAGAATAATAAAGGCAGCTCAACTTTTCCTCATTTATGGAGGACAGTCTTATAATATGCATCCAGATATCCTCCAATCACACCAGCTGAAAATTGTTCCACTTTACTGCAGCTCTGTAACCATATGGGAACCAATCCTGTCAGTGTTTTGTGCACATCCAAAATTCCTGCTGAATGACCCGCCCTGGGAGCGAGTTACCAGTGACCCAGGGCTGCAGCGGAAGGAGTGGCAGGAGGTGTGTGTGGGGGCACTGGTGGGGAAAGGTGGAGCCCAGGTCTGGTGCGGCAGCGGGTGGGGAGGACACAGGTAGGGGGGAAAGGGGGAAGACCAGCGCTGGGGAAGCAGGGGGTGTGGGTGGGAGAGCCCAGGGCTGTGGCAGCATGGGGGTGCGTGGGGAAGCCCATGGCTGGGATGGGGGGCAGCTAAAAATTTTTTTGCTTGGGGCGGCAAAAAACCGAGAGCCGGTCCTGTAAAAAACAGTTAACTTTTTTTACAGAAGCTATTCTTTCTTGTGTTTTTTTGTATAAATCCGAACTTTAAAAAGCAATATTGGGGTTTTTTAAATTAAAATACATATGTAAACACCCGTCAATTGACAGTTTTCATATTCTTACCCAGTTGTTGTTTTGGTACTTTAAAAACACTATTTTTAAAAGAACAGGCTAGTATCTAAAGCCTTTTTAGTTCACTAAACTTCGACAAAATATCCCTGAGAGGGGCCTTGTTTTGTTACAGCTCAGGCAATACTGCTTTTTCAAAATAAACTTTAAAAAAACCAAAATGCTTCAAATATATGGGGAGGGGAAAAAAACTTCTCTCTAATCCACTGGATTACAAAATCAGGGGGATATAAACTAGCTCTTACTAAGGTTCTGTGGCTTTCACTCTGGCGTGTTTTCATGTGCTCTCTTTTTAATTAAAACATTCATGTAAAATGTTAAATAAAGAGCTCTGTATTCATATAGCCTTGTCTTTTAAAGTGTTTATTCCTCTACAAAACTTGATAACTTTCACTTGTATGTGTTAAAAGCAGGCAAAGAAGCAGCCTTCTTATCTCTGACCTACTGCTTTACAGAGGCTCTTGTTGCTGACAGCTGCTTTGCTGCAAAAGCCTGCTGTCCTTAAAAAAATGACCAGTGCGAACCTAAACCTAGGGAAAAACATTTATAAACAGGCTTTCTGTGTTTTTAAGCCTGGGTTGTTTCTGCGGACTTGCATGTTATCGAAACATCTATGCCTAAGGGGCTAAATGAAGGTTATGGGTCTTCAAATAGGCTGGTCTTTTCAAGTGTTTATTCCTTTACAAGCCTTTCCTCCCTCTTTTGTTAAAAAAAAGGGTAAAGAGGCAATCTTTTTATCTCTGATCTACTGGATTACAAAATAAGGCGAATATAAACTGTCACTAAAAACCTGGGGTTTTAAACCTAGGGTGCTTCTGCATATTTATTTATTACAACACCTACAAAAGGGATGTGTCTTAGGTTTGTCTTTTCAAAGTAACTTTAACTCGTGTTTATTAAAAAGGTTGGGAAAGAAGCAGCCTTCTTAGCTCTGATCCACTGACTCACAGAGGCTACTTTGCTAAGAGGAGCTTTGCTTCTTTGTCTTTCTAATCCACTGGTTTACAAAATAAGGGGTCTATAAACTGTCTGTTACTAAAAACCTGGGGTTTTAAACCTAAGGTGTTTCTGCCTGTTCTTTTCAAAATGGGGGTAAAAAATAAAAAAGTGTCTTCCTTGTCTTTTGTCTTGCAAGTGCCTTTCCTTTGAAAGCCTCTCTCTCTCTCTTAAAAGTAAAAGGGAAATCTTCTTTCTTCTTTCTTCTTCTATTTACAAAAAAAGGGTTTATTTACTGTCTGACTAAAAAATCCTGGGGTTTTAAGCTAGGTTGCTTCTTACTGTTCTTTTTTTAGTACAACACCTACAAAAGGGGTGTGTCTTAGGTTTGTCTTTTCAAGTCATTCTCCCTTTGCAAAACTTAATGTAACTTTAACCTGTGTTTGTTAAAAATGTTGGGAAAGAAGCAGCCTTCTTATCTCTGATCCACTGACTCACAGAGGCTGCTTTGCTAACAGGGGCTTTGCTGCAGCTTCACATTGTGCTTACTAAAAAATAACACCTGTTAGTCTAAAACCTAGGAAAAAACTGTTTAAAACGGTGTGTTACTAAAAGCTTATGGTTTTAACTTCTATAAACACTCCTCTGTAAAAGGGCTACATGGTGGGAAAATGCGGGGGGGGGGGTCCGTTTCTTTAGATAAGAATAAAACAGTTAAAGGGGAGGGGGAAAGGTGGGAGTTGGCTCTTGTTTAAAATCCTGGGACTCTAGGATTGGTTCAGGAAAATGAATTCTATGACGCTGCTGTAAAACCACCTCTGACTGGGCCGATCCAAAGGCGATGATAATGAGTCTGAGAGGGTCTGAACCAGAAGAGTTGCCTCATTCTACAGAAAGACTTCAAAGGTGAGTATTCTCGCTCTCTTTCTGATTCCACCATGTGCTCTCTAGCTTTGCCCTTTGCAGAGGGAGCTCTCTTTCTTGCCCTCTTCATTCTTTTAACCTCTCTCTTTTTTTCTTAACCTACCCTGATACTGAATGCTTTTCTAGTTACTTTCTTACCCTGTGCTCACCAAACGGGCTCTGCCTGCTTCTCTCTCTCTCATTCTGATTTCACCATGTGCTCTATCTTTGCTCTTTGCACAGAGGGCTCTCTTTTCTTCTCCTGTTCTTTCTTTTAACCTCTCTCTTTTTTTCTTAACCTACACTGGTATTGAATAGTTTAAATGCTTTTTTTATTCACTTTTTTACCCTGTGCTTACCAAACAGGCTCTGCCTTTCCCTTTTTAAACCTAGTTTACAATATTATTTAATTTTTTCTTAACCCACCCTGACATTTCATACACCTTTTACATTTATCTCCAAATTTTCTATTCTCCAAACTCAGCCTTTACCATCATCTCTCCTTACTCAAACTCACTAAAAATCTCTCTTCTTTCAAACTAAAACAAAAATCCTTCTATTCTTTCATAACCAGCCTCTTTTCTTCAATAACTTACCTCTCTTCTTTCAAATTTCCTTTTTTCCACTAAACCTCACTCACTTTCTTTTTTCCTCTTCACACTCTCTCACACTCTTCTTTCAACCTCTTTCTCTCCATGTACCCAAGCACAAACATAGACAACACTTCCCCTAGTAAAACACATACACACACATTTTTTTCAAAATGGCCAATGGCGCCACACTCTGGCGCCAATGGAAACGGGGTGGGAAGGTGGGACATGAGCCCTAAAAGGGGCGTGGAAACCTGTCAAAATTGCATGGTGATGAATACTAGTGAGTTAATTACTACCTGCTACCTCTCCTGCCAAGGGGCGTGAAGCTGCATTAATGAATGTTGGTGAAAGCCTTTCGTCCCCTCAGCTGAAGGGCGGGCGGGCGGCTGTGGCGTGTGGTGCACGGTGGGGAATGTTTTCCCTGCTCTACAGCTGGGATCTGAGCATGTCAAAGCTGCCTAGCAGATTTTTATGTCCCTCTCGCTCAACTGAGCACCTGACCGAGCTGGGCCAGGCGCTGAGGAGGACACGGGCCCTTTGCCTGGACTAAGACACGGGCTGGGGTTAAGGTCAGGTGGATCTAATGTGGCTCAGCTCAACCTGCTCCTAGTGAAGATGCAGGTCAGAGCTTTAGCTCCATTGTGGCTGGTGGAGTTGTGGTGTGGCCAGAAGCCAAGGCCGGACCTGGGACAGGTGAATCCAGCCCACGGGTGGGGTGCAGAGGAAACGGGTGGGGGAAGAGGAGCAGAGTTGTGGGGAGGGAGGAAGGGCGTTTGGGGGTGAGAGCAGGACAGGAGCTGGGCTCTGTGGCACAGGGAAGGGGAGAGGGCGATATGCGGACTGGGGAGGAGGTGGGCTGGATGGGCTGGGGGGAGGGGCAGGTAGTGAGAGCCAGATGGGCTCCTAGAGGAGCGAGGGGTTTGGCTGTGGGGGGAGGCTGAGGACGTTGATTGTGTGGTGGGGAGAAGGGAGGGAGGGGTAATGGCAGGGGAGGGAATGAGGTGAATTCTGTAGGGTGGGGGGGATGGGCTGGGTCCATCCAGTCACTACCCACACCCCCCTTCCACCCATCCAGCCCCATGTCCCCCACCCACACCCCCATTCCACCCATCGAGCCCCCTGACCTCCACCCATCCCCCCTTCCTCCCATGCAGCCCACTGACCCCCACCCACACCCCCCTTCCACCCATCCAGCCCCCTGAACCCCACCCCCACCCCCATTCCACCCATCCAGCCCCTGACCCCACCCATCCAGCCCCTGAACCCCACCCATCCCCTTCCTCCCATCCAGCCCCTGACCCCACCCACAGCCCCTTCCTCCCATCCAGCCCCTGAACCCCACCCACACCCCTTCCACCCATCCAGCCCCTGACCCCACCCACACCCCTTCCTCCGATCCAGCCCCTGAACCCCACCCATCCCCTTCCTCCCATCCAGCCCCTGACCCCACCCATCCCCTTCCACCCATCCAGCCCCTGAACCCCACCCATCCCCTTCCTCCCATCCAGCCCCTGACCCCACCCACAGCACCCTTCCTCCCATCCAGCCCCTGAACCCCACCCACACCCCTTCCACCCATCCAGCCCCTGACCCCACCCACACCCCTTCCTCCCATCCAGCCCCTGACCCCACCCACACCCCCTTCCTCTCATCCAGACCCCTGTCCCCCACCCACACCCCTTCCACCCATTCAGCCCCTGACCCCACCCCACCCCCTTCCTCCCATCCAGCCCCTGAACCCCACCCATCCCCTTCCTCCCATCCAGCCCCTGACCCCACCCACACCCCCTTCCTCCCATCCAGCCCCTGACCCCACCCACACCCCTTCCACCCATCCAGCCCCTGAACCCCACCCACCCCACTTCCACCCATCCAGCCCCTGAACCCCACCCCTTCCTCCTCCCATCCAGCCCCTGAACCCCATCCCCTTCCTCCCATCCAGCCCCTGAACCCCACCCATCCCCTTCCACCCATCCAGCCCCTGAACCCCACCCACCCCCACTTCCACCCATCCAGCCCCTGAACCCCACCCCCTTCCTCCCATCCAGCCCCTGAACCCCACCCATCCCCTTCCTCCCATCCAGCCCCTGAACCCCACCCATCCCCTTCCACCCATCCAGCCCCTGAACCCCACCCATCCTCCCTTCCTCCCATCCAGCCCCTGAACCCCACCCACACCCCCTTCCTCCCATCCAGCCCCTGACCCCACCCACACCCCACTTCCACCCATCCAGCCCCTGAACCCCACCCCCTTCCTCCCATCCAGACCCCTGAACCCCACCCATCCTCCCTTCCACCCATCCAGCCCCTGAACCCCACCCCTTCCACCCATCCAGCCCCTGAACCCCACCCATCCCCCTTCCTCCCATCCAGCCCCTGAACCCCA
Source organism: Mauremys reevesii (assembly GCF_016161935.1). NCBI lineage: Eukaryota > Metazoa > Chordata > Testudines > Geoemydidae > Mauremys > Mauremys reevesii. The sequence goes on from NC_052642.1 coordinate 1,393,047, forward strand.
CCCCACCCCCCCTTCCTCCCATCCAGCCCCTGACCCCACCCATCCCCTTCCTCCCATCCAGCCCCTGAACCCCACCCCACCCCCTTCCTCTCATCCAGCCCACTGAACCCCCCTTCCTCCCATCCAGCCCCTGACCCCACCCACACCCCCTTCCTCTCATCCAGCCCCTGACCCCACCCATCCCCTTCCTCCCATCCAGCCCCTGAACCCCACCCACCCCCTTCCACCCATCCAGCCCCTGAACCCCACCCAAACCCCTTCCTCCCATCCAGCCCCTGACCCCACCCATCCCCTTCCACCCATCCAGCCCCTGAACCCCACCCATCCCCTTCCACCCATCCAGCCCCTGAACCCCACCCCACCCCTTCCTCCCATCCAGCCCCTGACCCCACCCACACCCCTTCCTCCCATCCAGCCCCTGAACTCCACCCACACCCTTCCTTCCATCCAGCACCCTGAACCCCACCCATCCCCTTCCTCCCATCCAGCCCCTGAACCCCACCCACACCCCTTCCTCCCATCCAGCCCCTGACCCCACCCCCTTCCTTCCATCCAGCCCCTGAACCCCACCCATCCCCCTTCCTCCCATCCAGCCCCTGGACCCCACCCACACCCACACCCCTTCCTCCCATCCAGCCCCTGACCCCACCTACACCCCCTTCCACCCATCCAGCCCCTGAACCCCACCCCACCCCCTTCCTCCCATCCAGCCCCTGAACCCCACCCATCCCCCTTCCTCCTATCCAGCCCCTGACCCCACCCACACCCCCTTCCACCCATCCAGCCCCTGAACCCCACCCATCCCCTTCCTCCCATCCAGCCCCTGTCCCCACACACACCCCTTCCAGCCCTCTGCCCACACCCCGCTTCCTCCCACCCAGCCCTTGCCCACATTCGCCTTCCTGACCTCCAGCCCCTTGCCCAGACCATGTAGCTCCCTGCCCAGCTCACAAGCCCCTGAGACGCTCCGTGACCCCAGGGCATCCCCCCCCCAGACGGGAACCCCCAAAGTAAGTCACTTAGCTGATGTCTGTGCCGGCGGCGCCTCCCAGCTCGCTGCTCTGTGGGGCAGAGGCCAGGGCTCAGCCTTCAGGGGCTGTGTGTTGTAGCCACCCTGTGCGTCCATCTCTGGGGATGCTGCAGAGAGACGTCTTCCCATCACCTTCCTCCCGTCGATGGGCTGGAGTCCGTGTGCGTCTCTAAGGACGCGGATCTGCTACTGACCCTCCATCCCTCTGGGCGGCTGGCAGCCAAGGCTTTAGGCTGGGGCCTGGCAGGGGGAGGGCTGGCTGATGCCGTCAGTTCTTTCCCCGTCGCTGGTGGCTGGTCCGGGTCGGCCAGAGCCCTGTGGAGGGGTGGGGCCCGGCGTTGCTGTCTGGGGCTCTGCTGGCATCCGCAGGGCCTTGCTGCGGGAGCTGCGGGTTGCTCTTCCGGCCGGGCTGGTGGAGGGGAGGGAGTCCGGCAGCTCCGGTTCGGCCTGTTGGCCCCGGGGCGGGGGAGCCCGGGGCGGGTCTGGAGTGCTGGGCTGGGATGCAGTTGGCCTGGCGCTGCTGGAGCTGCCAGTTCTCAGCCCTGATGCTCATAGCGCTGGTCTTTCCCAAGCAGGGACCCGGGCGTATCACGGCGAGGCCCAGAGATCGTTGTCCTGGCCTCAGGTGGAGATCGGGTCTGGCTGGCAAGCCGGGAGCGGGCAGGGCTTCCTAGCCGGGGGCAGCGACTGGCGTGTGTGCCCCGGACCCGCTGCTGGCGGCACTCGCCACCCTGTGGCTTCAGGGGTCCTCTGGCAGAGTCGTTTCCGGTCTCAGCCAGCAGCTGGGCACCCCCCGGCACGGCCTAGCCAGGCCTATTGGGCAGCCTTGCGTGGGCGCCGTATCTGTCCCCCACACTTGCTGCACTCCCGGACGCGTGGCTGGCGTCCCCGGCCCCCGCGTTGCCGTCTCCCCTGGGACCTGTCTCTCGCCCTCAGCTGCCCCAGCACCCGGTAGTACACGCGGCAGCTGAAGCCTTGGCGCAGCCCCTGCTTAACATGCTGGGTCAGGGCCTCCAGGCTGGGAAGGACTCTGCAGCAGGCCAGGCACCGCACGCCCTGCTCAATGGTGAGGAGCCAATCCGGGGGCGCTCCCGTTGGCTGCTGCGGCGCCTCCTCTGCCGGCCCCTCAACGCCGCACTCTGCCTCCGAGTCCACGTCCCCCAGCTCGGACTTGGTGTGGGAGCTGCTCAGGTCCGAGCCGGCAAAGCTTTCTCCGCCGATGTACTTGCTCTTAAAGATCCGAGGCCGCTTCCGAATGGCTTCAAAGCCGGCCCCGGTCTCCCAGGCCACCGAGACGCCGTTCACGGCCTGGACCTTCATATAATAAAGGGCCTTTTCTTCTGCCTCCTCCTCGGCCTCTCTGCCACCTGCCGAGCGCTTTCTCTTCTCGCCTGAGCCGGGAGACTCACATGGCGGCTGCGCACACGGGAGGTTGGAGGCCACGGGTTCCACGCCACGGTTGGAGGAGTGGCTGGTGACAGATGTGATCACAGAGGTGTGCTGGCTTTGGTCCCTGGGGCCAGCAGGGGCAGAGCCCCCCTCCTCTGCTGTTTTCTCAGGACCAGGCTTTCCGGCAGAGACGCCCTGATGAGGGGGCGACTCCCTTGATCTCTGCGACTCTGAAAGCAGAATGAAAGCCCAGGTCCTGCGGCCATCGCCCCCTGCGGTGAGTGCCCCACCCGCTCCCAGCCCTGTGTCCCAGGCCCAAAGGGCCCCCCCCCGCAGGCAGGGGGAGGGGGTGGGGAAGGGGACTCACTGAGTGCGACTATCAGGGGAGCGCCCGGTCAGGGGTCCGACACGCTGCCCCCAGGGAAGGGCCAGAGCCCCCTCGCTGGGCACACTGGAAACTAGGCTGGACAGAGCCCTAGACAACGTCCTGTCGGTGCCCATGCTGCCCTGGCCTGGGGGGATGGACACTCTGCCCCACTGGGCTGCCTCAGCCCTGACATCTGTCACCCTGGCAGCCTGCGACCGGGCTGTGCCCATCTCCAAGGCCCCTGGCTTAGGCTCCTCACCCCAAGGGCACAGGACTCTTTGCACTGGCGTTTCTACATGGAAGAGCCATTTCGTGCCCCCAGATATGATCTCCTGTGTGTGTGCGTGTGTGTGTGTGTGTGTGTGTGTGTGTGTTTGTCCCTCTTCCTCTTTTCCACTGAACCATTTCGAGGGCTCTGTCTCTCCTCACGTGGGGAGTCTGTTTCCCCCACTGTGCCCTGGTGGGGGGGGGTCTCTGTTTCTTTCCCCCTCCCCCTTACCTCCCTGGGGAGGCAGAGAGAGTTCGAGTTGCTCCTTGACCAGGGACCCCGAGTGTCCTGTGGGCCCAGGGAATGTCCTGCTCACCTGACCCGTCCTGGGCAGCTCCAAGGTTCGTCTCTGGGGCCTCGGCAGGAAGCCCTTGGTTGTGCACCATGGTCCTGGCTCTGGGGACTCGGGCCAAGGCTGGTGCTTGTCACAGTCCTCGAAACCTGCTGGGGTCTCTGTCCCAGCACTAGCCAGAAAGTCCGGGTCTCTGCGGGGGAAGGGATGGCGGTTCTGGTCCAATTCTCCAGCTAAATCTCCAACTCTCACAGTGCAGGCAGCAGAGACAGGAGCACGACTGACCTGAGCCAACGGTTTGATCCAAGGGGCACCAGAATGTTGTGGTCTGAATAGCCCTGGAATGTTCTGCTCCAAACGGCATCCGGCTGTTTGGGTCCGAATGGCTCAGAAGTTCTGAGCTGGGTGAGGTCATTGCCAGCTGGGATGACAACGCCGAGTTCCGGGCCACCTGCTCTTGGGTCCGGCAGAGCCTCCTCGAGTCCCATCCAGGGAGGGCCGAGTTCATGACGTCCCAGCCAAACCACTCAGCTGGGTCTATGCTGCACAAGCCCCGGGAGGGCCCATCCGGGCTCCGATCAGGGAGGGTGGAGCCATATCAGCCTCTGGCTTTGCGCTGGCACAGACCGAAGAGCAGGACCATTCATATTAGTGTTGATTTGGGTTACGGTGGGGCCAAAAGGCCCAGTGAGTACCAGGGCCATTGCCGGGCGCTGCCCACGCCAGAGTGAGAGACGGTCCCTCTCCCGATGAGCTGCCAGTCTAAATGGACAAACAGAAACAGACACTGTCGGCAGCGGCCCCAGCACAGAGCTGCTCGGAGATGCTTCCCCCAGCCCCCGTTCTAATTCCCCAAACCACCACTCCCCTCTGCCCACGGGCCCCAGGCAGGCCTGCTCGCTGTGCTGCCGTTCACCCCACCCTGACCCCACAACTAGCGCTGCAGGCTCCAGGTGGGGAGGGGGAGATGGGGGGCACGTGTCCCCTGCTCAGGAGTGTCCAATGGTGGCTCCTGGCTGCTTTTCTTCCTCCCCCTGGAGGCCTCTCAGACCCCCACCAGGATCTAGCTGCCCCCCAAGGAGACCCCAAATCAACCAAGGCCTCTCAAGGCTTAACTCATGCCAAGGTTCGGTGCTGTCTGTTCAAAGGGAAACACCCCAGCCAGTGACGTGTCACTGCCACCTGCACCCAACCCCACCCAGTCCGAGGGAGAGGATGGTGCAGGGTGGGGCTTCCCTCCCCCTGGAGTGTCCTGTTCTGGGAATGTTCCAATCTGGTCTCCCTGCCATCCACAGCACTCGCAGCACGCTGCCGCATGAGGTCCCCCTCCTTCCTTTCCAGTTGGTAGTGGCCAAGGGAATGCTGGGAAATGTAGTTCTTTCCCTGCTCCAGGGCTGGCTCTATAGGCAGGAAGCTCACCAAGGAACTACAACTCCCAGAGCCCCCTGTTGGTTCTCAGCTCCCATGCCGCCCCTGCAAATGGGCTGCCCCAAGCAGGTGCTTGCTTTGCTGGTGCTAGAGCCGCCCCTGCTTCCAGTCCTTGGCTCTGGGGTTCTCAGACCTCCATCGTAGGTGGGCTCATAAGGGGACAATGCCCAGAGCCTCTGTAGGAAGCAGAACTGGGTTTTCCCTCTTTTAAACCTTCCCTACAAACTAGACACCTTATACAGGTGTAATGGGGAGGGGGCTGATAGGGGCACAGGCTTCCATTAACCCCTTCCTGCTCAGAGTGGCGTCTCTACACCCCCTCACATCAACGTTTATACATTAAAAAGATCTCCGGGTTTATAGGGCAATCTCATGATGTTGGGGCCGGCTCCTGAGTTTGGACCGCTGGGGGCTGGCCGTCCTGATCTCGCCGCCCGCTCTGACCACCGCCACAAGCGAAGGAGTTCTGAGTCATGGCAGCGGCTGGAAGGGAGAGAAGTGCATCTGCTGCCAGGATGTCAGTGGGTCAGAGAAGAGGGAGGGAAATGAATCATGGCCCCAGACAGTCAGGGTGGGGAACTCCCCTGAGAGAAGAGAGTTAAGATCTGGGACTGTTTTGTCTGGAAAGGAGAAGTGTCAGGTGATGGCTGGGTACAATTTCTGAAGGGTAGGTGCAGTGGTGGCCAATTTCCCCTTTCCCACAGTTCGAGAACAAGAGATGCCCCAAGGACATTAAAAGGCAACTTATTTAAAGCAGGCAAGAGGAAGCACCTTGGTACACAACCCAGAACAAACCGTGGAACTCACTGCCACTAGCAATTATTGAGGCAAAGGGCCTGAGAGGTCTCAAAAAAGGATCAAGGGGGAGATTCTCCCCTGCTCCCGCCCCGGAGCCCCTTCCCGTTGCACGAGAGGGCTGGAGCGGTGTGAAGCCCCACATCCAGCCGGGGCCGATTCCTCCTACACAGCCATGGGGCAGCCGACGCTCGCTGCACGCTTGTAGGGGGTGTGCTGGGGGAAGGTTGGGGTGGGACGGGCGTGTCATGGGGCAGATTCTGAGCAGTTCTGTGACCCTTAGGGCACCCCAGGAGGCTGCTGTCACTTAGCCAGACACCCGGGGCTGGCTGGTAAAGCAAGGGCTGCTCCAGCCTGTGGAGCAGCTGAGGCTGGGGAGGGTGCAAAGGTGGCGTAAAGCCCCCTCCTCCCCATCCCCTGGGCTGTGAGCTCTGTGCTGCATCTCTTCGCCCAGCCCCCTGCGTGTCGAGCTGAGAACAGCATCGCAGACACACCAGCCCAAGGAACACTCCTGGGGCTGTCGGCCCCTGTGCGGTTCTGGATCAGTGGATGCCGGACAAGCAGGATCAATCTCTTCTGCGCCTGGACTAGTATCAGCTGGGTCGGTAGCAGGGGGATATGGGCCTATCTGGGTACAGCAGGAGCTGGAGATGGAAGTTCTGGAGTGGGAGCCCTGCGCTGTGGGGGAATTCCCTGCTCTGCCAGCGACTCCCTCCATGACCTTGGCGCAGTCCCTTAGTCTCTCTGGCCTCAGGTCCCTGCTGTGAAATGGCATTAATAACACGTCCTTTTCCCTCACTCCTTGCCTGATCGCTTTGAGTGAAGCTCTTCAGCGCAGGGGCTGCCTCTCCTCGTGTACGTGCAGCACCAGGCACACGGGGCCCTGATCTCTCCTGGGGCCTGCAGCTGTCCCTGGGCTCTGAGGAGGGATGATAGTGGGCTGGTGAGACCGGGAGCCTGCGGTGCTGTCAGAGAAGGCGGTGATGGCCAGTGGAGTGTTGTGTACAGCAGGAGCTGGGATGCCAGACCAGCCGCAGAGCAGATCTGTGCTGATCCGGCAAACCTGCCCTCCTAGGAATTAGGGAACCCGACACTGCGAGGCTGGATAGTCTGGAAGAGCCCATAACCCCAGTCAAGTCAATGGCAAGACGCCCACTGACGTCCCTGGGAACTGGCCTGGGGCTTTATAATCTGAGCTCTCTGGGGCAGGGGCTGTGTCTGGCAGAGGGCTGTGCGCATTTACAGCACTGCATACACACGTGTAACAATACTCCCTGTCCTTAGCTGGCCGTACTGCTGGGTCGCTGAGCAGGAGCAGGGACTGGCCGTATGTGCTGGGATACTGAGCTCCGGACGGAGCAGCAGCCCCCGTTCCTGTATCCTCATAGACTAGCCGTGCAACCTCCTAGCTCCATCTGTGGGCCCCATCGCCATAGCAATTCTCTGTCATTAATGAATTTCCCCCTTCCTGAAGTATGGCTGTGCCATTATCTCCACTTTACAGATGGGAAACTGAGGCACGGAGCAGCTGAGGGTATCTCTACTGTGCAGGTAGACACCTGCGGCCGCCCCCTGACAGCTGACTTGGGCTCGGGCTAAGGGGCTGTTTAACTGCACTGTAGACATGGGGGTCTAGGACCCCACAATTAAACCCAAGCCCCACGAGCCCAAGTCAGCTGGCAGGGGCCAGCTGTGAGTGTTTGTGTGCAGAGTCGTCATATCCTGTGTGACTTGCCAAAGGTCACCTGTGGTAGAACGAGTGAATCAACCACCCCCTTCTCGCACCCTGAGGGGTTGGGGTGGGGGAGTCTCACTCTGGTGTCTTTTCTATTTGTGGGTTTCCAAGATCAAAGGAGCGATTCTGCTCTCGGCTCCTCTCTTGCGGTTCCTCTGAGCGATCAGAAACTACCACATCCTGCCTGTGTCGCCCTCCTGCCCCAAGCCCCCGGAGATGCACACAGGAGCCCAGGGCTGTCATGTCTTGATCTGGGGGCTCTTCCCCACCCCCCGGCTCCCCCTTCTCCCACCCCATTTCTGTGCCATGCAGAACCATTGAGATCTTTGTGCTTCTTCTCTCTGCCGGCCCCAGGCCCAGCAGGCCAGGCTTGCCCGGGCCCATCACACCAGAAATTAAACCACGTGAACTGAGCTGGCTTTCAGGGCAGTTCCTGCTGGCAAGGTGTTGCAGTTTAGTCTGCCTGGCCAGTGCAGGGCAGCCACGAGCATCGTGGTGAAAAAGCTCCGTTATCTTGCCTGGGGTCAATGTCAGACTGACAGGCCTATAATTACCCGGGTCAGCCTGTTAACTCTTTTAAAATATTGGCCCCATGTTAGCTTCCTTCAGCCATCGGATCTCATTCTGCCTTGGTCTGCTAGACTAAAAAGCCCCCCGTAGGGTCAGGTACCTCCTCCCTCTGTAGGTACTTATAGACCGAGATCAAGTGGCCACTTCACTCCTCTCTTCGGGGAGCTAAATAGATTCCTCGAGTCCAGCTGAGCACCTTGGCCACAAGGCCTCCGCCCTGGCTGAAGGGAGGGGATCTGAGGGATCTTGGGAGCACCCATAACTGTCACACACAGATGCTCAGACAAGGAGAGTGGAGTGGAAGAGAGGGGAGAAGACGGAAAGGGAAAGGAAGGGATAAAATAACAGGGCGAGAAGTATAGGGAGGGGGAGAGAGGCTTGTTGCTGGGAACACCTCTCTGGGGGGGCAGGGGCGGCTCTAGACACCAGCGCGCCAAGCAGGCGCTTGGGGCGGCCGTTTCCCGGGGGGGCGGCATTTGGCTCCGGTTGAGCTCCCGCCGGCATGCCTGCGGCAGGTCCACCGAGCTCGGACGAGCGGACCTGCGCAGGCATGACTGCGGCAGGTCCCGCTCGTCCGGGCTCCGGTGGACCTGCCGCAGGCATGCTGGCAAGAGCTCAACCGGAGCCGGGACCCAGCCGGACCGGGAAGGCACAGCGCTCCGCGCTGCTTGGGGCAGCCTACTTTCTAGAGCCGCCCCTGTGGGGGGGACAGGGACCCTGATGGGTTCCCCAGGCCACTGATCCCATTATCTGAGAGATCTGAGCCATGAGCTGTCCCTGCTGCATGTGGGCAGAGCTCACCAGAGGGGCCGGGTGTCTGGCAGTTCTGCTCCCCTGAGCAGCAGGCAGAGCCAGGCAGCCCTAGGCCCAACCACAGCCCCCAGAAGGCAGCAGAAAGTGCAGCTGGATTCAGCCTCAGGCCACTGCCTCCAGCAGACGGTGCATCAGAGTGAGGGCAGGTGGGTGCCGCCAGCGGGAGCAGAGGAATTCACAGCGACCGGCTACATCAGCCTAGTGACTCTGGTGAGGCCTCCCTGGCCTAGCCGCCGACATCATTATAGCAGGGCAGGCGGTGGAGCCCCAGCTGGCTACCAAACCGGCCCCTGGTTGTCCTGGACTCTTGGGAGCCCAGACTGTGAGTGAGGAAATCGGGGGGCCCTGAACTGAGAGGGGGAGGCCAAAAACGGCACCAGCCACTCAGGGTCCAATTGTTTGGTTCTGTGACTTGTGCACCGTGAGGTAACCGGGGGTGCGAGGCGTTAAAGTCAGGGGTGAGCTGGAGCCGGTTCGCACCGGTTCGCACGAACGCGTTGTTAAATTTAGAAGCGGTTTTAGAACCGCTTGTTAACTAGCTTCCCTGCGAGGGAAGCTTTGATGGGCTCTGCCTGGGAAGCCTGTAACTCCTCCTCCCGGCCGCCGGGGGGCGCTGCGCTGTGCTGCGAGAGCCATGTGAGCTGCCGCCTGGCCCTGCTGCTGCTCCTGCTCCTCGGACCTCTGGCCCTGGGGCTCCTGCTGCTGCCTGGTGAGTCCCCGGCTGCTCCCAGCCCCCCCCCCCCGCCGTGTGAGTGTCTGCGCCCCTCCCCCACCTTCCCTGCCCCCAGCCCCTCCCCAGCCACCCCTCCCCGCCTTCCCTGCCCCCAGCCACCCGCTGCCCCAGCCACCCCCTGCCACCCCCAGCCAGCCCCTGCCCCAGCCACCCCCAGCCAGCCCCTGCCCCCAGCCAGCCCCTGCCAGCCCCTGCCCCAGCCACCCCCAGCCAGCCCCTGCCCCAAGCCAGCCCCTGCCAGCCCCTGCCCCAGCCACCCCCAGCCAGCCCCTGCCCCCAGCCAGCCCCAGCCAGCCCCTGCCCACAGCCAGCCCCTGCAGCCAGCCACCCACAGCCAGCCCTTGCCACAGCCAGCCCTTGCCACAGCCACCCTCTGCCCGCAGCCCCTGCCTGCAGCCGCCCCCTGCCCACAGCCGCCCGCAGCCACCCCCTGCCCACAGCCGCCCGCAGCCCGCCCGTCTGCATCACCTGCCCACAGCCAGCCCGTGTCACTCCCTGCCTCCAACTAGCCCTGCCCCACGCCCCTATCTGCAGCCAGCCCCACATCCACTGGTGCCCTGCAGTTCCCAGGGCAGTAACCCTGCACACCTGCTTTAATGAGGGGGGGGGGCAGGGAGCAGCTGGGACCCACACATGTGCACACCCTAGAGTGACCAGACAGCAAGTGTGAAAAATCGGGACGGGGGTGAGGGGTAATAGGAGCCTATATAAGAAAAAGACCCAAAAATTGAGACTGTCCCTGATCACCACCCACACATGTGAAACGGAGCTCATTTCTAGTTCAGCCCCATCTTTTTAAAAAAGAACTTTAGGTAGGGTTAAAATACATCTGTATTTTCCTGGACATGTCAGGCTTTTCGGTTCTTAATCACCTCCTGGGAAAATATGGACGTATGGTAACCCTATTGGTACAAAAAATACATGCTGTCGCACATCCCTTAAATCAGAACTTTTTATAGGGAACCCGTTGTTAAATCAGAACTTTTTATAGGGAACCCGTTGTTAAGATTTTGGCAGCTCATCACTGGTTAAAGTGTAACTATTTGTCTCAGGTCAGCCTGGCCTGTCCCTTTTCTCCACTCTCCCTCCATAAAGTTTGTTTGTTTAAACCTCTGTGCTTGCAAGAGAGGACGGATTTGCCTAGCAAAGGCACCTGGCTTATAGGTTCCCGCATTATGGGGTGGGGTCTTGAGCCAAAAAATGAAGAAATCGTAGGGAGTCCCCTAAAATAAGGACCCGGCCCTTGTTGCTGCTGGCGCGATTGGCAGCGGTTACATTTTGCCCTCTGCATTGGATATGGGACTTCCCATGGGAGGCTCTTTGTGCCTGAATGCAGCCTTGTATTCAGACCTGCCCCGCTACTGTGATCATCTTCGTACAAAACACGCCTCAGGAGGTATCACTTGAAAACGAATCACTGGGGTTGTCAAGTAATTGCAGTGAACTCACACGATTAACTCAAAAAAATTAATTGTGATTAAAAAAATTAATCATGCTTAATCAGATTGTTAAACAATAGAAACCAATTGAAATGTATTCAATATTTTGGATGTTTTTCTACATTTTCAATATATTGATTTCAATTACAACACAGGATACAAAGTGTAAAGTACTCACTTGATCTTATTTTTATTACAAATCTTGGCACTGTAAAAATGATAAAAGAAATAATATTTTTCAGTTCACCTCATTCAAGTACCATAGTGCAATCTCTGTACTGTGAAAGTGCAACTTACAAATGTAGATTTTTTTTTTGCTACGTAACTGGACACAAACATAAAACAATGTAAAACTTTAGAGCCTAGAAAGTCCACTCAGTCCTACTTCTTGTTCAGCCAGTCGCACAGACAAACAAGTTATTTACGTTTATGGGAGATGCTGCTGCCCGCTTCTTGTTTACAGTGTCACCTGAAAGTGAGAACAGATGTTCGCATGCCACTTTTGTAGCCAGCATTGCAAGGTATTTACAATATTTATATCTTAAGCTGTTTGTGTAAGCCTTTTGTTTTGTTTTCCCCCTCACCCCTCCTTTCCCAACAGCAGTTACTTTAAACATTACATTTTAGCATGTTAGAAAAGTTCCCATTCGCATGCTTATCTTTGGCCTTGTTGGCCCAGGCGCACGTAGACTTTCCCCCTTTCTATCACTACCGCTTTTGCTAGTTTGAGTGAAGCTACAGCTGTTAGCTGTTTGCTAGAAAAGCTGACTGTTACACATTTTGCTTTTAGGCTGTTAACACATTGGTTGAAGTTCACAAGATGGAGTTGCTTTGGCTCACGTAGACCCAGAGCAGGGGGGCTTCATTGACACTCGTGGTCCTCCACCCCCCCGAGTTACCTAGATTTATGCCTAGTGACACCAACAGTGGGGTTTCCCTCCCCCTGGAGTGTCCTGTTTTGTGAATGTTCAAATCTGGTCTCCCTGCCATCCACAGCACTCGCAGCACGCTGCCTCCTGAGGTCCCCTCCTTCCTTTCCAGTTGGTAGTGGCCAAGGGAATGCTGGGAATTGTAGTTCTTTCCCTGCTCCAGGGCTGGCTGTATAGGCAGGGAGCTAACCAAGGAACTACAGCTCCCAGAGCCCCCTGTTGGTTCTCAGCTCCCATGCCGCCCCTGCAAATGGGCTGCCCCAAGCAGGTGCTTGCTTTGCCGGTGCCTAGAGCCGCCCCTGCTCCGGGGGCTCCCTTCCCAGCGATGAGCCGGCGCAGGCACTTCTGTGCGAGGGAATCTCACCTTCCACCCCACTGTGACCCTGGCTCTCCAGCCCACAGCACCATTGTTCCCCTCAGCAGCTCCAGCAGGTTTGGCCCCGTCTATAGACTCCCCCTGGGAAGCCGCCAGCAGCTGATAAACGCAGCGACACCCAACAGCTGCTTCACAGCCAAGGATTAGTTCTGCACAGGAACATGGCAAACGGGAAGCGAAGGCTGGTGAGAGACAAAAGTTTATTCGAGATCTCAGAAAAGGCACTAGGAGACCAGCATGTCTCAGATCAAGCGCGCTGATACAAGCAGTTTTCCCTTTTTATACCCAAGTTGTTTACTTCAGCTTAGTTTCCCCCTTTCTCCCCTCCCCCCTTCCTTCCCCTAGCAACCTTGGCTGCTGCAATTTGTAGCTTGTTAGTAAATTTTCCTTCTACAAGTTATTTTGTCCTTGAGCTAGCGGTACGTAGGCCCCCCCTTATCACTACTGCTTTAGCCCGGTTTGAGCTGTGCTGCAGTTGATAGCTGACTGTTACACATTCTGTTCTGCAGTTGCTGGCAGTTTAGGTCAGTTAAAGTTCAGCATGGAGGAGCTTTGGTTCACTTTGGCCTAGAGCAGGGGGGCTCCATCGAAACTCGTGGTCTTCCACCCCCCCCCCGAGCTACCCAGTTATGCCTAGTGACACCAACAACGTGCCGAGCGCTTTCTCTTCACACCCGCGCCGGGGGGCTCACATGGCGTCTGCGCACACAAGTGCTTGGAGGTCACAAGTTCCATGCCGCGGGTGGAGGAGTGGCTAGTGACGGATATGGCCGCAGAGGGGTGCTGGCTTGGGTCCCTGGGGCCAGCAAGGGCAGAGACCCCCTCCTCCGCTGTGTCCTGAGGAACCTGACTCCCAGCAGAGACCCCCTCCTCTGCTGTGTCCTGAGGACCAGGGCTCCCGGCAGAGACCTCCTCCTCCGCTGTTTTCTCAGGACCAGGGCTCCCGGCAGAGACGCCCTGATGAGGGGGCGACTCCCTTAATCACTGCGACTCTGAAAGAAGAATGAAAACCCAGGTCCTGCGGCCATCGCCCCCTGCGGTGAGTCCCCCACCCGCTCCCAGCCCTGTGTCCCAGGCCCAAAGGGGTCCCCCGCGGGCAGGGGGAGGGGGTGGGGAAGGGGACTCACTGAGTGCGACTATCAGGGGAGCGCCTGGTCAGGGGTCCGACACGCTGCCCCCAGGGAAGGGCCAGAGCCCCCTCGCTGGGCACACTGGAAACTAGGCTGGACAGAGCCCTAGAGAACGTCCTGTCGGTGCCCATGCTGCCCTGGCCTGGGGGGATGGACACTCTGCCCCATTGGGCTGCCTCAGCCCTGACATCTGTCACCCTGGCAGCCTGCGACCGGGCTGTGCCCATCTCCAAGGCCCCTGGCTTAGGCTCCTCACCCCAAGGGCACAGGACTCTTCTCCACTGGGCAGGGCCGGCTCCAGGCACCAGCCGAACAAGCTGGTGCTTGGGGCGGCAGATCCAAGGGGCGGCATCCCGCCAAATCCTTTTTTTTTTTTTGCGCTTCCACGCTTGCGCCGCCCTTGCAGGTTTTTTTCTTTTTGGTTTGCTGCTCCTGCTGCCCTGTAGGGGGCGGCGGCACAGAGGAGGGGAGCTGCTCGGAGCAGTGCCAGGTCTGCAGCAAGCCCGGCACAGCAGCCCGCGTCCCTCCCTGCCTGCCCCCCGGAGCAGCGCGGAGCCCTCCCGGCAGGCGGCGCGGCAGGAGGGGCCGCATGGTGAGCGTCCCGCTTAAGGAAGCCCTGGCCACCGCCCTTCTCTCTCTCTCTGCCCCGCCAGCTGGGGTGTGCACTCCGCTGCCAGGGTCTGCAGGGCTGGGAGTCCCCCTGCACCCGCGCTCCTGCCGTCCCATAGGTACTAATTTTGTTTTGTTTTTTCTTCCCTTCGCCGCTCCTACCGGCAGTTTTGTTTCACAGCCCTCCCCCACCTCCTTGCTGCTCTGGCTGGCAGGTTTGTTTCATGCCCCCCTCCCCGTCGTCTCTCCGACTGGCTGGCAGGTTTCCTTCCCCCCTCGCCCTTTGCTGCTCCGGCCGGCCAGCAGGTTGGATTCCTGCCCCTCCCCTTGCTGTTCAGGCTGGCTGGCAGGTTTGTTCTCCCCTGCCCCTTCGCCGGTCCGGCCCCCCACACAGGTTTTTTTTTTTTTTTTGCTTGGGGTGGCAAAAAAGCTAGAGCCAGCCCTGCCTCTGGGACCTCCCTCTCGCCCTCAGCTGCCCCAGCACCCGTAGTACACGCGGCAGCTGAAGCCTTGGCGCAGCCCCTGCTTCACATGCTGGGTCAGGGCCTCCAGGCTGGGAAGGACTCGGCAGCAGGCCAGGCACCGCACGCCCTGCTCGATGGTGAGGAGCCACTCCGGGGGCGCTCCCGTCGGCTGCTGCGGCGCCTCCTCTGCCGCCCCCCCAGTGCCGCTCTCTGCCTCTGAATCCACGTGCCCCAGCTCGGACTTGGTGTGGGAGCTGCTCAGGTCCGAGCCGCCAAAGCTTTCTCCTCCGATGTACTTGGTCTTAAACATCCGAGGCCGCTTCCTAATGGCTCCAAAGCCGGCCCTGGTCTCCCAGGCCACCGAGACGCTGTTCACGGCCTGGACCTTCATATAGTAAAGGGACTTTTCTTCTTTCTCCTCCTTGGCCTCTCTGCCACGTGCCGAGCACTTTCTCTTCATGTCCGCGCCGGGGGGCTCACATGGCGGCTGCGCACACGGGAGGTTGGAGGCCACGGGTTCCACGCCGCGGGTGGAGGAGTGGCTGGTGACGGATATGGCCGCAGAGGGGTGCTGGCTTGGGTCCCTGGGGCCAGCAAGGGCAGAGACCCCCTCCTCCGCTGTGTCCTCAGGAACAGGGCTCCCGGCAGAGAGGCCCTGATGAGGGGGCGACTCCCTTGATCTCTGCGACTCTGAAAGCAGAATGAAAGCCCAGGTCCTGCGGCCATCGCCCCCTGCGGTGAGTCCCCCACCCGCTCCCAGCCCTGTGTCCCAGGCCCAAAGGGGCCCCCCGCGGGCAGGGGGAGGGGGTGGGGAAGGGGACTCACTGAGTGCGACTATCAGGGGAGCGCCCGGTCAGGGGTCCGACACGCTGCCCCCAGGGAAGGGCCAGAGCCCCCTCGCTGGGCACACTGGAAACTAGGCTGGACAGAGCCCTAGAGAACGTCCTGTCGGTGCCCATGCTGCCCTGGCCTGGGGGGATGGACACTCTGCCCCACTGGGCTGCCTCAGCCCTGACATCTGTCACCCTGGCAGCCTGTGACCGGGCTGTGCCCATGTCCAAGGCCCCTGGCTTAGGCTCCTCACCCCAAGGGCACAGGACTCTTCTCCTCTGGGACCTCCCTCTCGCCCTCAGCTGCCCCAGCACCCGGTAGCAGACGCGGCAGCTGAAGCCTTGGCGCAGCCCCTGCTTCACATGCTGGGTCAGGGCCTCCAGGCTGGGAAAGACTCTGCAGCAGGCCAGGCACCGCACGCCCTGCTCAATGGTGAGGAGCCACTCCGGGGGCGCTCCCGTCGGCTGCTGCGGCGCCTCCTCTGCCGCCCACCCGGTGCCGCTCTCTGCCTCTGGGTCCACGTGCCCCAGCTCGGACTTGGTGTGGGAGCTGCTCAGGTCCGAGCCGGCAAAGCTTTCTCCTCCGCTGTACTTGGCCTTAAAGATGCGAGGCCGCTTCCTAATGGCTCCAAAGCCGGCCCTGGTCTCCCAGCCCACCAAGATACCGTTCAAGGCCTGGACCTTCATATAGTAAAGGCACTTTTCTTCTGCCTCCTCCTCGGCCTCTCTGCCACGTGCCGAGCGCTTTCTCTTCACGCCCGCGCCGGGGGGCTCACATGGCGGCTGCGTACACAGGCGGTTGAAGGCCACAGGTTCCACGCCGCGGGTTGAGCAGTGGTTGGTGACGGATGTGGCCACGGAGGGGTGCTGGCTTGGGTCCCTGGGGCCAGCAGGGGCAGAGACCCCCTCCTCCGCTGTGTCCTCAGAACCAGGGTTTCCGGCAGAGACCCCTGGGGAGGAGCCACTGGATCAGTTGTAAATGCCATTACTGAAATCTAATCATAGGGACTGGGTTAAAATTTGTCTGTAGCAGGAATGACAGTTCATTGTGGTGAGAGTGGGGCTCACGTCTCATCAAGTTAGCTAGTCCCTTAACTCAGCAACAGTTGGTTAGGTCCTCACTGTTGTACTCAGCCATCTATTAACAACTACTCAAATGTATAAGCAAACATTGGTCTAGGCATGTGGAAAAATTGTGTTATCTTCCTGGCATGGTATCTTCCTGCTGTTCAGCATGAAAGTTGCAGCCCTGATAGGAGACTCACTCGTGCCACAGGTGCCATGTTGGGTGAGAGCTGCAGTTCTCAAAGACTGAATGTCTTCACCATGGATGATGGCAGGGGAGTGGTCCCTATCGATAATAGGGGTATGTAGTGATGGTCATTGCATCCTTGGAGGGGTGTTAATTCCTGAACTGGAGGCTCAGCCAGTGCACCCACTTCCATTTGCATGTCACAGACACCTGTGTAGAATAAGGGCCAGAGATAACTATATGGCTTTCCCACGGGACCAATGTTCCATCCTGGAGGATGGGTTTTGTGTACGGAAAACCTGAAGTCAGGACAAGCCTTATCTCAAATGTTGGGACCTGACTTAATGGTGCATGTAATGTAATTCAATGTTTGATACAGCAGTGAGGAAGGACGCCATTATCTGGTGTGGATGTGGGTGGTTAACTGTGGCAGGCAAGCCTTGCTATAATATCTCGTTCTTCCTATTGTGTTAAGTCTTTTAATAAATATTATGAAAAAAGTGGTAGGGCAATTACAGTGATTCAGTGGCTAGAAGGGTTTGCTATTGTGGAAACAAAAATTCCATGGGGAATGGATTTGGGTTGTGTTCTCACAATGGTATGTGGACTTATTATTTTGATTGCAAATATTATTATGTATTATTTCATTCTGTTCTCAAAATCATAGTTAATTGTTAATAAAATTAATTATTGCTCCTAATAAATACAAGGAAGTGGTGTTAGTGGGGTCTAAGAATTGTTCTTACCCCAAAACCAAATGGGGGAGCTGAAGGGGATGCTTGTGTTCATTCTGGATACAATGTGCTTTGCAGGGTACTTGTGCCTAGGGAAGCCCGCTGTGGCTCACCAGCCTCGGAACATTCTAGAGAAAGCCAGGGGGAGGGGGTGAGCTCAGCAGGTGGCATGGAGCGCTATGAGCATGTGAGAAACAAACCCCTATATGGGTTTGTTTAACTGTGATTGGTTAGAGCTTCATGTTCTGTAAGTTGTTCTATAACTTGTTCTATAAGTGCCATGTGCTATACACTAGCCAGGGGAGGGGCTCCTGGCTGGAGGGACTCTGCCTGATTCTTTGTCCCAGGGGCTCTCCTTGTGCACATATTGAATAAAGCCTTGTTGAATTGAATCACATCCAATCGAAGTCCCTTGATTCTACCCAGCATCGGACTCACTGGGAACCACAAAATCCCACCAGTCTCTTGGCGCAGTGAGCAGGGTGAGAAATATCTTTCCGGATCACAACCTACAATCTAATTAGAGGGTGAGTTTGTTCATTTTTTATTTGGTTGTGTGTCTCTGACCTGACTGGTGACTCTCATACCTTTTGTGGTAAGCAAGTCTTGGTGCTGGGGATTTCAGGGAGTTTGTTGCAGTCTTAAGACATTGTACTTAGTGTGGGGGCTGGCTAAGCTGTAAGTTCCTCTAAGTGCTGTTGAAGTGGGAAATCAAAGAGGCTGTCATAAACAGATAGTTAAGGGTTCAGGTCTCTTTTACCTGTAAAGGGTTAATAAGCTCAGTAAACCTGACAGACACCTGACCAGAGGACCAATCAAGGGACAAGATCATTTCAAATCTCTGAGGAGGGAAGTCTTTGTTTGTGTTCTTTGTTTTGGGGGCTGTTCTCTCTTTGGATCTAAGAGGGGCCAGATGTACATCCAGGCTCTCCAAGCTTCCTGAAATATTTCCTTCTATTCAGTATAGTGAGTATTAGCAAGGCGGATTAGTTTTGTAATTAATTTCTGTATTTGCAAATGTGTGTTTGCTGGAGAAATATCTTTATTTCTGTTTGCTGTTACTTTTGATTATTCTGAGAAGGGGGGGGGAGCCCCTCTAGGGTTATAAGCTAAACTCTGTATATTTTTTCATCCTGGTGTTACAGAGATAGTTTTTACTTTTCTTTCTTTAATTAAAGCTTTTCTTTTGAAGAACCTGTTTGATTTTTCCCTTGTTTGAAACCTCAGGGGATTAGTTTGTCTCACTGGGACAGGTGGGGGGAAGGTGAATCCCTCTTTGTTTTGATTCAAGGAGTTTGAATCAAGGTGATCTCTCCCGACGGCGAAGGGAGGGGGAAGAAGGTGGGGGGAATGGTTTATTTCCCTTTGTGTTAGATCCAAGGACTTTGGATCGGTGTTTCCCTGGGAAAGTTTTGGGGGAACAGGAATGTGCTAGACACTGGAATTTCTAGCTGGTGGCAGCATTACCAGATCTAAACTAGGATTTCAGTTTAGAGGAGCCCATGCAGGTCCCCATCTTGTGGACGCTAAAGTTCCAAGTGGGGAATAAACCTATGACAGAGGCTGTAAGGAGCAACAGTTAGTGTAGGGGCAGGTATATCCCTAAGTACCTCTAGCGAATGTGTTGGCTGGCCCTGATCTCCCAACTGCACATTGTAATTGTGCAGATCAAATAAATTGGAAAAAGGATTAATCTGCTGATTGGTCATTTTAGTCTGGGGAGTTTGATTTGAATACATTGTTATTAGTCTGTAAACAGAATTGTGTTTAAAAATTTAGAGATTGGAGGATATTTAGGTTAAAAAAAGGGAAAGATGAAGGGATATAATAATCCACAATATGAAGAGTGTATGATTAGTGTTTTTATAACTTGTAGCAGTAAGTTTATTAGTTTTCTTGTGAAAATATTTTGGCTGTATGATTGAAATAAAGAAGGACAAAATGGCTGCTATGTGTTTAATTGTTGATTATAAACATCTGGTTAGAAAGAGTGATGTGCTAAAAGGAAGGGTGGGAGAGTTAGAAGCAGAGGTGGGAAAACTGCAAGCAGAAGCAAAAAAGTATAAAGAAGCAGACTTGCAGGGAAAGAAATCTTGTCCCTCAGCACCTTTGTACCCTACATGTGTAACATGGGGATATCAGTCTAGTTTCATGGCTCCAGTGAGAGTGCCCACTGTCCCTAATCCTAACCCAGGGGAAGGGGGCCCTGCTACTGTTAGTCGCCTAGAGCACACTCCTATAAGTCCCTCTGACTTGCGGAGCATGTTAAAAGAATTGTCATCTTTGCAGCTTAATAACCCAAACCTACCCTTCTGGGAAAAGGTACAGGAGTGGATGGTAGAGGGAGGCTTACATGCTTTTGATGATCACATAGTGTTTTCAGCCTTGGACATTAGCAATGGCTTTTGGTCTATTCCTGGGCACCCTGACAGTCAGTTTTGGTTTGCATTCACTGTTAAAGGGAAGCAATATACCTTCACTCGCCTCAGCCAGGGTTTCTATAACTCACCTGCTTTGTTTCATAGAGTGTTAGCTGATGTGCTGGCAAAGCTGCCAGACGTGGCTTCTTGTGTTGTACAGTATGTTGATGATCTTCTTGTCTCCTCACCAGATGGCCAAACGCACATGAAAGGCTTAGAAGTGATCCTGCAGCACTTGGCAGACAGTGGGGTAAATGTAATGCTAGAAAGGCTCAGATCGCAAAGGAGGAAGTATCCTATCTGGGGTATCTCATATCCAAGGGGTACAAGTGTTTAACTGTTGACTGCATTAAGGCTATTAATGCATGCCCACAACCAATTACGGTCAGGGGAGTTAGGAAAGAGTTGGGACTATTTAATTTCTGCTGAACTCAAATCCCAAATTATTCAAGGATTGTCCAGCCCCTTAATAATCTCCTGAAGGGTGCTGGTGGACCACATGATGAAATTGAATGGACATTTGAATGTGAACAGGCATTTACCACATTGAAACAGAGGCTAAGTACTGCCCTAGGGTTGGGACTTCCTAATCCATTAATGCCTTTTACATGGTACACGCATGTCAGAGAGGGACATATGACAGCACTGTTCATGCAAAAACATGGGGACAAACAGTGCCCAGTAGCACACTACTCTTCTAAACTAGATGCTGTCACTCAAGCAATGCCACCGTGCCTCCAGGCGGTGGAAGGAGCTTCTATGGCCCTAAATCAAGCCTCACCACTAATTGGTGTGCAGGATGTAATTATTGTCGTGCCTCACGCTGTCCTTGCTATTTTATCAGGAAAGAAATCTTCGGCAGTCCAGGTGGCAAGATGGACTCGATGGGAAACGAGCTTGCTAATGCCTTCAGTACGTCTGCAACGAGCGTCATCGCTAAACCCTGCCACCCTCACGCCTAGCCCAGATGAGGGACACCCGCATCGGTGTTGCCTTAAGGAAGAGCCCATGGACCTTCCATTGGTAAAAGAAACTGCAATACCTGGTGCCCCTTGCCTATACGTGGATGGTTCTTCCTCCTACATGGATGGCAAGTGACACACAGGATGGGCTGTTTGTACGCAAGATGGGCAGCTGGTGACACCTGGCAGTTTACTTGGGGCATCAGCACAAGTAACAGAACTGCAGGTGTTAGTTGCGCATGTGAAGCCGCGGAAGGTCATGCTATAAACATAGATACTAATTCTAGATGTGTGTTTGGGGTTGTAGATAATTACATTAACTCGTGGGTAAATCGGGGATTCCTGACAAGTACAGGATCCCAATACAAAATGGGGGGATAGTGCAGAAACGTCATGCAGCCATGCAGAAACCTACCGACATAGCAGTGTTAAAAGTGAAGGCCCACACAGAAGGGAGGGGAACCGAAGGGCAGATGAACTAGCTAAACAAGCAGCAGTGGAAGGTAAAGAGACCCAATTGGTTGCTGCAACACAGCCTCTCATAAAACCCCCAAACTTTTTTGAATTACAGGACATTCAGCACACTGCCCCAAGGGCAGAGAAGTGGTTATGGATGGATAATGGGGGCAATCTGTGTGATGATAACACTTGGAGAGGGCCAGGGAACACATTAGTGTTACCAAATGTGCTAATGGGAACTATTATTCAAGTGTATCACATGTTGGGACATGATGGAGCATGGAGGGTGATCCACCGTATGTCAAACACCTGGTGGCATCCTAAGCTTAATGCAGACGTGCATGATTATGTGAGAAGGCGTGTAACGTGTGCTCAATATAATTCTGCTCCCACAGTGAAAATGAAAATGCAGCATCAGCCAAGACCAACACAGCCCTTCACGCAGTTACAAATAGATGGAATTGGTCCCCTGCCAAGGTGCAGAGGGAAAGAATATGTTCTGGTGATCATGGATCACTTTACTAAGTGAGTAGAAGCTTTCCCAGTGGCCAAGGCCACTGCATCTGATGTAGTTAAACTATTGATGACTGAAATAATTCCCCGACGGGGACTTCCATGCTTCCTACTAATCCACATTCCTTATCTCCTTTTGAAATGCTGGCAGGGCGGGCGATGAGGACGCCAGGAAATCTGTGCATTGTAGGGGGGGAATTGTATGTCATGGGTGACCAGCCTGTTGAATATTGCAAATTGTTATCGCAGTGTGTCTCACAGGACCCCCGAACTGAGCCAGACTCAAAGGCTGGCAAAGAGGACATATGTGAGGTGCAGCCTGGTGACCAGGTGATGGTGAAAGCCTATAGAAAACGAACCTTTGAACCAGCCTGGACTGGGCCTCACACGCTTCTCTTAGTAACTCCTTCAGCAGCCCGGGTCACTGGAATTCCAGTTCGGGTGCACCTGTCACGTGTAAAAGTATTCAAGGGTGAGACCCAACATGGGGCACAACAATCCCTGTTTACTCTATGGACTCCTGGAAAGCCGCTCGTAATATTGTTAAGTGTTTGCAGCTGATATTCCCAGTTTAAAATTGATGTAGGAATTTTTGTAGTCTACTAATTGTGTTGAGTGGTTTTGAAAGTTTCATCTTAATAATGCTGCAGTGGCTTTCAGTGTTTTACTGATGTAATCACCTGGGGAGGAGCCACTGGATCAGTTGTAAATGCCATTACTGAAATCTAATCATAGGGACTGGGTTAAAATTTGTCTGTAGCAGGAATGACAGTTCATTGTGGTGAGAGTGGGGCTCACGTCTCATCAAGTTAGCTATTCCCTTAACTCAGCAACAGTTGGTTAGGTCCTCACTGTTGTACTCAGCCATCTCTTAACAACTACTCAAATGTATAAGCAAACATTGGTCTAGGCATGTGGAAAAATTGTGTTATCTTCCTGGCATGGTATCTTCCTGGTGTTCAACATGAAAGTTGCAGCCCTGATAGGAGACTCACTCGTGCCACAGGTGCCATGTTGAGTGAGAGCTGCAGTTCTCAGAGACTGAATGTCTTCACCTTGGATGGTGGCAGGGGAGTGGTCCCTATCGATAATAGGGGTATGTAGTGATGGTCATTGCATCCTTGGAGGGGTGTTAATTCCTGAACTGGAGGCTCAGCCAGTGCACCCACTCCCATTCGCATGTCACAGACACCTGTATAGAATAAGGGCCGGAGATAACTATATGGCTTTCCCACGGGACCAATGTTCCATCCTGGAGGATGGGTTTTGTGTACGGAAAACCTGAAGTCAGGACAAGCCTTATCTCAAATGTTGGGACCTGACTTAATGGTGCATGTAATGTAATTTCATGGATGATACAGCAGTGAGGAAGGACGCCATTATCTGGTGTGGCTGTGGGTGGTTAACTGTGGCAGGCAAGCCTTGCTTAAATATCTCGTTCTTCCTATTGTGTTAAGCTTTTTAAAAATATTATGAAAAACGTGGTAGGGCAATTACAGTGATTCAGTGGCTAGAAGGGTTTGCTATTGTGGAAACAAAAATTCCATGGGGAATGGATTTGGGTTGTGTTCTCACAGTGGTATGTGGACTTATTATTTTGATTGTAAATATTATTATGTATTATTTCATTCTGTTGTCAAAATCATAGTTAATTATTGATAAAGTTAATTATTGCTCCTAATAAATACAAGGAAGTGGTGTTAGTGGGGTCTAAGAATTGTTCTTACCCCAAAACCAAATGGGGGAGCTGAAGGGGATGCTTGTGTTCATTTTGGATACAATGTGCTTTGCAGGGTACTTGTGCCTAGGGAAGCCCGCTGTGGCTCACCAGCCTCGGAACATTCTAGAGAAAGCCAGGGGGAGGGGTTGAGCTCAGCAGGTGGCATGGAGCACTATGAGCATGTGATAAACATGGGTTTGTTTAACTGTGATTGGTTAGAGCTTCCTGTTCTGTAAGTTGTTCTATAACTTGTTCTATAAGTGCCATGTGCTATAAACTAGCAAGGGGAGGGGCTCCTGGCTGGAGGGACTCTGCCTGATTCTTTGTCCCAGGGGCTCTCCTTGTGCACATATTGAATAAAGCCTTGTTGAATTGAATCACATGGAATCGAAGTCCCTTGATTCTACCCAGCATCAGACTCACTGGGAAGCACAAAATCCCAACACAGGGTAAGCAGATTCATATAGCCCAGAGAACGCCCTCTAGCCTTAGGTTCACAGTTACAGCAAACAGAGGTCAAATCCTCTCAGCCAAAAGGAACATTTACAAGCTGAGAAAACAAAAATAAGACTAACACGCCTTGCCTGACTATTACTTACAAGTTTGAAACATGAGAGACTGATGCAGTGGGGTGTTGTGGGGCGGATGGGTCTCTTCTTTTGGGAGACGTGTAACAATTTCTGTAGAAGAGCAGTTCTCCAGTCTACTTAGTGTCCCTCTCCTGTCTAGCCAGGGGCGGCTCTAGGAATTGTGCCGCCCCAAGCAGGGCGGCGCACTGCAGGGGGCGCTCGGGCGGTCGCCTGTCCCGCGGCTCCAGTGGACTTCCTGCAGACATGCCTGCAGAGGGTCCGCTGGTCCCGCGGCTCTGGTGGACCTCCCACAGGCATGCCTGCGGATGCTCCACGAGAGCCGCGGGACCAGCGGACCCTCCGCAGTCATGCCTGCAGGAGGTCCACCGGAGCCGTCTGCCGCCCTCCCGCAGCACGGCACCCCAAGCATGTGCTTGGCACGCTGGGGTCTGGAGCCGGCCCTGTGTCTAGCGATTCAGACACTCACAGAGGCTCACACGACACCTGCTCAAATATTACACTGCAGTGTGGAACGCAGATCTCACAAGTCAGATTAATGCAGGCAGCAACGCACAAGCATCCGAAAGACTCAGAACACTAATCGCTTTCTTATCGTTCAAACTTGATAAGTTCTTGGAGGACAGGTCCATCAATGGCTATTAGCCAGTGTGGAAGCAGGGAAAGCTTCAATAAGGATTTGAAGCGGATTTTAATGCGTGTCAGTCAGTTAGCAAGAGTCAGGCCATACTGTAACCCTAATGACGTGAGACTTGTAGGAGCAAAGATAGTGCGAGGCGACAGGACAAGAACTGTGTACAAAGTTATTACGACCTTGCAATCACTAACCAAAATGCAGGCTTGCTTTTCTTAGGCTTATCTTATTGTCTCACTCCTTTCTGCTATGTATAAACAAAATGTATTTGTTGCTTTTTTACTGTCTCCATGATTGCTAGAAATTGTCTGTAACAAAGGTATAAAGGCTTGATGTAATTGTTTACCAGTTGAGAGACCTGTCCAGGACTGGGGCGACCCTGTGTCCTATGGCACTCTCTCCCTCCATTGTAATTACTGGAGAAATAATAAAGTATTTGATTTTGCTGCACCCAAACAAAAAGCGAGAACTGAGTTTTTCTTCGACAACACTAACAGAAAATACAGTAATACAGTCACCTAAACCAGTGAAACCATTTTCCATTTGCAGACACCTAAATAATTTGGAATGGAGATGCGGCCCCCTTTGGAAATCCTAGACAATCTGTGGACCCACAGGCTGAAAACTTTTGACCTAGACTGACTGGACAGTGGGTATTGACGTAGCTACAACAGACTGGTTGTTGTTCGGTGTTTGTGCTGCACCTCGCACAATGGAGTCCTGGTACACAAATGGAGCTCTTTGGTGCTACTGCAGTACAAATCAATAACGCAATGTGCGGTAGAGCCAAAAGCAGAGTTGGAAAAACCCGCGTCTCTCTACTCTTCCTGTAGTTTAAGTACCACACAAGCATCCTTCCTCAGTCTTATGTTCCCTTCCTTTTGTCATTTCCTTCTCTGTGGAACCTGCATTTGAAGGTCTCATCTGTGACCGAATGAGGGAGATACTTAAATAGTTACACATTTCAAAACACCTCATCAAAGGAGAGACACCTTTGATGGGAAATGTGACTCTAAAAATCTCTTAGTCACTGCCCATCCCTCTCCTTAAATATTCCTTCTTGGCCTTTCAGAGAAACCTAATTCCAAAGCCAGCAGTTTAGAGAGAGACACTTGGATCGTAATAGCCTCAGTGTGCCCCTAGGGACAGACTGCAAGGCTCATTTTCCCTAACTAGAAATAAGAGATTGTTTTTACAGGTCCAACATTAACCTTTTTGCTGCTTCATTACCAAAAAAAAAAAAAATCAGCAGGACCCCTAGCTGAGGTCTAATGCATAGGACCAAAGTGTAGTTTAAAATTAGTATATGGATGGGTCCCTGATCTTCCCCATTATGTGGGGGGAGGAGAACGGGAAATAGTGTGGACTCAGGGAACTGGGATGGGAAGCATGCATAGTCCCTCCCTTCCCTCCCGTATTGCTCCAGAGCAGGAGATGCATCCCCAGCAAGAGGCTCTTGTCCCTGTTAGACTGTGACCCTATGATGAACATCAGGGATTTAAGGCAGAAGGAATGCACCACAGCACCACTTCTGGCTGCTCCTCCCAGTGCTTGTTCACACTGTAACAGGAGGCAGGGTCCAGGGGGAAGTTGTGGCTGCAGGTTGTTGCCAGAGCATTGCCCGCAGCTCAGCTACAGTGGGATCTCCTCCTGACAGAGATCCTGTGGGACCCCGGGCCGGACAAAGAGGAATTATTCAACAAAATGACATCCCTTTTACATTTGTCAGGGAAAATCCCTGTACCCTAGAAAAGAAAGGTGATTATTTGCAAGAGGAAAAGGACACATTTTCTTCTGTTCTGCTAGCAGCTAGTGACTGGATCACGACAGAGGGTTAGATTTCAACATCACTTGTAAATAATCAGTTTATAGTAACAACTATGGAAAAAAGAGGATACTAGAGTCTTCATTCAGTATTCCTTTTATTAAAGATGGCATTATAAATCCCACAAATTCCTTCAGTTACAGTTTCACCACCTGTGGAAAGATTTATGCAAAACTCAACATAGCTGGGATTATAAAAATATAAACATGTTTTAAATTATAAAATAAATTATAATACTGGAGGTTACAATCACCTCCATCTTACCAGCAGAGAGTGCCATTTCCTGAATTTAAAAAGCTTGTTTTCAGACCTCCAAAGACATTTTATTACTAAAACATTCAATTAAACAAACATTAATTTAGTCACTAAACCACTGGAGAACTTGCTATGGAGTACACTTTTGATCTCATTGCTTACTTCTTATAAAGTGCTAGTTGATTGTGGGAAAGAAACTGGATGCCTTATTTTCAGTACATTTTATTAAAAACTCAGTTACGAGTATTCTGAACATCTCTGGAACCCCACGTAAATTCACACACTTCACTCTTTTCTCTTAGGGGAGACACTATATCTCAAATTTGTAAAAAGAAACCGAAGTTATAGAGCTGGGAACGAAAGGTGGATTTATCTGAAGAGATTCTCACTTCAACAAACATCTGCAGCTGAAGACTAAATCTGAAGAAACGTCACATCGAGAATCCACAACATTCCATTTAGAGTCTGGCACCTTGACATTTAGGTTTAAAGACTAATATTACGCACATCATGATGGAAGCCTGTAAGCAGACATCTCAACAGGCTCTCTTGCCACCTTCAGCTAAAACCCACAATCCAAACTATACAGTACCTTGAAGAACAAATATTAGTTTTGTATTAAAAAGTTGGTAGATGTTAATTTTTTTTTTCATTTAAAAAATTACCTGATGTCTAACAATAGCATACAATAGAAATATATTTTCAATCGATTTCATGTTAAAGCAGTGTTCATAATATTTCCCTAACAATAGAAAAAGTAGGAGAAAACATGCATTATGGCTATAACAGGGGCTAGGGCTAATTAGTAAGCAGAGTTAGTAACTGCAAGGACAAACAATGAAAAAATGTTATTTACATAAAAGAACCAAACTATTCCTGGGTCCCCCATGCCCCACTCCTCACTATAAAATAAAGCTGAGCTGAGGAATTCCTTTGGAAGTTTCCCCCTGTATCAGGAGTCAACATCTACATAAATGTATGTAAACTACATTTTTAAAGAGGAATATTAGTTTCAGTTTCTAGTCATATTGAATATCAATCTTGGTTAATAATGGCTACTGCAAATACCTTGTAAAGTACTAAAGTCCTTATGAAATCAAATTCTGAACCTCTTTGTGATATATACTAAAGAGAGCAAAGCTCTTCAGGGGAGGAATTTGACTAGTTTGATGAACAACTAGTACATGTCCCCATACGGGACAAAATCTTATATTTGCTTATAATCTTTGTGTTATGCATTTTTTTTCACCCAAAGAATACAATATGATTTGTTCCTTCAATATTAAAATAGAGACATATGGAAGTAATGAAATCGAGATTAGATTTACAAGTTAGATATCATTTTTCAATCAACTTCATTTAAAAGACTGAAAGAACACAATGTTCAAGTCTGTTGTGTTTGCAGAAAAACATTATATAGAAGAAATCTAGTATATTAGTGGTTAACCCAACAATGATGTCACATGCAACATTTCAGTTCACGTCAAGAAAGAAAAGGTTAGAAGAAATAAGAACCTGTAGATTATATTCTCAATTTGAATGTAACATGGTATAATTCTACCCTGTTCTCTCAAATAACTGAATCAGAAGACACCATCTACATATTTTTAGGTGGAAGAAGATATTATTCTATTACAAAATATGCCTTTCAAGACCCAGTTTAGATTTTGTTTCATCCATTGGTAGTTGATATGTTCTTGGAAATTGGAGCTTCAGGGATCTGGATTTCTAATGTAAGAACGGAACAGCAGAAAAAGGAGAGAACACTAATTGAATAAAATATGTTTGCAAAAATAAAAGAAAAAAATTAATAGTTTCTAAAAGGAGAGCTTATAAATGAACTAAGATTAAATTTGGGCTATTAGGAAGCTATTTTGATGGCAACATGCATTAAGCTATGGTATTCTCTACCGGGGAAGTGGTGGAACCCTTACTACTTGGAAATTTTAACAGGAACAAGAGCAAGATATTATAAAACATTGTTTTTCTCTGTAAAACTTCCTCCAAAATACACCAAAAACTTATGTCCCACACTTTCAAGAAGTTAAAATATTCACTGGGATTGTGTGGTGTGTGTTAGAAACCTGCTAATACCAAGGGGGAAAGCTTTGGACTTCACCTTGTTTGGAATCAAATCAAGTATTGCTGTTTTATTGATACTCAGAGGAAGCAACCAACAATGACAAATTTGGGGGGACATCATATAATATGAAAACAATTTCTCATCTGTACATTTTTCTCTTTAGACATGAGGGATAAGGTGTTGCTGAGGGGGAAGGAGTTATACAACTCCACAACCTTCTTTTTGGAACGTGCTGTTTTAAAAATAAAGATTTTTGAAAGGTTTCTGTTTTCAGGAATTCTTTTATACAGCGGCTGAATATACCAAGCAGTGAGAAGCATGCATAACGTGTAGGGAACTTGTGAATTCACTGCCGCAGATCATTTGTGTGTGTTAAAGAAAATAGGTAATACACAAGATTCTTCTTGGTGTTTTCCATTTGCTTGAATGCAGTGGAAAAGGTTGCTTTTTGTTTATACAGTCACCTTATTTTTCTTGTAATCATGGATACAAAAATCTGGTGAAGCAGATACTGTTTTAAAAATACTCTGTAAATGCTGCAGTGTAATGTTAAAGATCAGAATTCTTCTAGGGGTGTGGGTGTGTGTTCAATCTCTCCTTGCCTTATTTTTACCTTTCATTTTGCATCAAATCAACAAAATCTATTTTTTTCTTAGCCTATTAGATTCCAGAGCGCCCTGGGAGGAGGAGGAGGGGAATGATCTATGACTTGGAATTATAGTAGAGCTTACTCTAGCAGTAGAGTCTAAAAATGGTGTGTGTCCTATCTACGTCCTGGGTAGGTTTTAGGAGTTCTTTTTTTTTTTAGTTATGATTTTGAAGAGCTGGTTGTTTTCAGCTACAGAGTTTCCATTTCACACCCCCCCACCCCCATTTATGTAAGGAGCTTTTAAGCATCATTGATATATGTAGAATACGAATGAATGCATTGATTTTTTTGTCCTGCGATTGTGGAATTGTCTGGGATCAATTTCACATTTCCCCTGGCAAGCAGTGTGTCAGCAGCTGCCAGAGTGAAGATAAGAGTGAGTAGCGAAACCTGGGGTTTGGCAGGAAATCTGTAAAAACTTCGAGAAATGAAAGCTCAATTGAGGTTTTGTGATTGGAAAAAACCCACAGGGTGGTTTGGTGGCGTTTGCTCCCTGCCTCTTCTCATGCCAGGTTGCACTCTTTTTTTTCTCTTTTTAGTTCTCCTCAAGCAAGAGGTAAAAAAAACCCTGCTCTGTGTAGGCTTAATTTTCCAAGGGATCAGCTCCCACAATCAGGACAGGCTGAGCTCCCCCGCCCCCCCAACTAAGGTTATCTCTGCATTTGAGTTTTATAGCTCGAGTGAATGGATAGTTGACTCAGATTAATTGGCAAATGTGTTTGTTCATGCGGGGCTGGACACTCCATAAATGTTAATGGTAAACTGCAACCTTTGTGGGGTGTCCACAGAAGTTGTTAATTTATTGCCTGTGACGCTGATTTGGCTATCTTGTTAAAACGCTCATCTAAACCTACCTTTCGTGCCACATTTCCAAAAGAGCCCAGCACCCATTGTGAGCACTTTAAAAATTTGGCTCTATAAGTCTTTATTTTACATGTAAGCTAAGGAGGTGCTAATAGGGGCCGAACATCGGTCCTAAAATGTACTATTTGCGGTACCTGAGCTGTGCAAAACCTGTGAACCATTTTGTTATGTTATGTTCGAGGATGTCAGCAGACTAAAATGATCTCTCTGTATTGAACGTATTACAGACCTTGGCTCTTTTTCAGATAGGATGTAAAATGAAGGCTCTCTGGCTATTTGTGATAAAGAAAGGTCCCATATTGCTTTTCACAAGGGTTGGAGTGATAAATCCTATTCTTTTCAGGTGCTAGTTTGGGTGAGTGCAATGTCTCCCTGGCAGTATGAATGGGATCTGAGACTCTTCTCCAATTCCTGTGTCTCTACTGCACGAAGGTCCTTTGCTGTAAGTCTGGGCAGTTCTGCAGAGCCTTTTATCTGAGGCTCATGCAGAGTGCATTACAGAACATAATGAATTAAGCTTCACAATGCTCTTGTGAGGTAGATCAGTGTTATCCTTCTTTGCCTAGGTGAGGGGTTTTGCCGGGGCGTCACATGAAGTTGTGGCAGAACTGGGAGTAAAAGCTCAGTCTCTATACTCCCAGTCCCATACTCCAACCACAAGATCACCCTTCCTTTCCTAAGGCTCTTCCGCCATCTTAGCCTTCAGAGCTGATGTGTTTGATGAGCTTTCTGGTGCTGCTGGAACTCTGGAAGAAGCAAATCTCACCTCATTCTGGAAGGAGCCAGGTGTGTCGTCCAGTTCTGCAAAGTTTAAAAACCCTTCCAACAAACTGTGAAACAGCAAGAAGAAAAGTCTAACAGTAAACCCTTCATCGAGCACTGTGGAGGCAGCGTCTCAGCCCGGCAAGGCAGGAGGTTACCTGGCAGTGAACTCTTCGTGCCCCCTCGGTTGTATTATCCTTGGATTCCAGTGACAGGAAATCCAGTGCTGATGTTAATGAGTTGCTTTGAGAACAGGGAATAGTTACTTAGGGAAATTTAAAAGATCCTGCTCCTGTCCTGGGCTCTATAGTAACCCACGCTGCATAGCAGTTTGTCCGTGCTCTGTCACCTGTGGTGGAATTGCAGTCAGAGAGTTAGAGCGGGAGACCTGAGCTTAGAACTCGTGGGGTCTCTTACCAGCTTGGGAGGATGGGCAAGGGGAGGGGCTTGACTAGGGGATTGAGGTCCTGGCTCTGTCACTGACTAGGTGTGTTACCTTGGGCAAGTCACTTAACCTCTCTGTGCCTTATCTTACCCATCTGTAGGATGGATACAATAATGTATCCATTATTTCCCTACCTCACTGGGAAAGATACCTAATGTTTCTAAAAACACTTTGGGTTATTCAGACAAAAGGGGCCATAGAAGTGCACTAACAAAGCCATAATATTTGTAAAGCTGCTGTTTGTTTGACTCCTAAGAGATGGGCCTTTAGCTGTCTTTTCAAAGCAGAGACCCTTTTTATTCTAAAGAATGTCTTTTAATTGAGAGACTGTTGGCCATTTGGGAAAATAAAACTTAACTCAAACAACAAAAACTTCCAAAACATCTCAGTTGTTGGTTTAGACTTAATGTTACTGTGTTGTCTGAAATGTCAACTAAATGTGCCATATGTTTTAAATAAAAGAATGGCAGATTAAAGGCTGTGCAGAGTATGCCTATGAATATTAATTTGATCCAGAATGGGGATGAAAGCCCTTTAATGAGGGATTCTTTTACCTAACATTGATATGACCAAGACTCTCTAATAGCTGCTCTGTGTGCGATTACACCAGTGACTGAATCCTGTACTGAAAAAAACCAGCCTAAGCAAGCAGGTTTAAGAAAGCAGGGACGGACACATGTCTGGTGGTATGAGCCTGGGACTGAGGCAACAGGACTCCTGGGTTCTGTTCCCACGACTTCCATTGACTTGCTGTGTGAGCTGGGACAAGCCACTGCCAAATCTTTAAACGTGATCCCTGATTTTTTGGGTGTCCAGCTGGAGGAATCTTGGGCCTGATTTCTAGGTGCTCCACTTCTTTGCCCATCAGACCTTCAGTGTCTCCAGCTGAGCTTCCAAAGCCAGTGGCTACTTCAGTCCCTTTATGCCTCAGTATTTTTCATCCTTCAAACAGGTACAACACACAGCTCCTTGGCAGTTCACAACCCCAGCACTTCTGGGCTTGCTGCAGCAGTTATGAATGTAAAAAAAATTGCCTGAGCCCCGGCCCCTCTTCCATTACAAATGAAGCGCTGCTCCCTGAGGTGAGGGGAGGGCTGATGTTTCTAAAGCACTGCAAGACCCTTAGGGCTTGGCTACACTTACAAATTTGCAGCGCTGCAGCAGGGTGTGAAAACACACCCTCTCCAGCGCTGCAAATTGCGGCGCTGCAAAGCGCCAGTGTGGTCAAAGCCCCAGCGCTGGGAGCGCGGCTCCCAGCGCTGTCCGTTATTCCCCACAGGGAGGTGGAGTACGGACAGCGCTGGGAGAGCGCTTTGACAGCGCTTTGACTACACTTAGCACTTCAAAGCGCTGCCGGCAGCGCTTTGAAGTGCTAAGTGTAGCCACAGCCTAAGATGGAAGATGCTGCATGTGGGAAAAGGATTGTTATTTGAGATGGGCGTGTACTAAAAGCCCCAACCCTGCCACCGTCCATTTGGTGGTGTTTGAAACCTGGAACTGAACTGCAGCTTGATCTCCCATCTCCAGTTATTATTTGGAGCTTCGAGCTCTGAAAGTGCTCAGTGCAGTTGGAACCACAGTAATTTAGAGGCCTCGGGGTGCAACGGAGAACTCCCATTGACTTTAGGGGAAACTGTGAACGAAGAATTGCTGCTGCCCTGTTAATACCCTCTCTCTCTCAGGGCTTGGCTACACTGGAGAGTTGCAGCGCTGGTGGTGGCTTTACAGCGCTGCAACTCACTCACCGTCCACACTGGCAAGGCACATACAGCGCTGTATCTCCCTGGCTACAGCGCTGGCTGTACTCCACGTCTGCCTGGGGAATAACGACTGCAGCGCTGGTGCTGCAGCGCTGGGGTGCCAGTGTAAACAGTGAGTAATCTTACTACGCTGTAACTGACCTCCAGAATTTTCCCATAATGCTTTTAACTAAAGAACTCTCTTTGTTTTGTTATGATGCCTCTCTTTGTTTTGTTGTGAACTCGGGGCTCCTGGAGCTGCTTATCTAAAAAACAAACAGAGCTCTTGTTTGCTGTGAATGAGGCAGGCAGGGGGATGAATGTCCACAGCCTAGTGTTTGCTTGAGGAAAGAAACAGCACGGTGCCAGGGGGCGGAAGGGAGTCCGTCGGAGCAGTTGCTTATCTGGTCTGCAGGCTATTTGCATTTAAGAGTGAATGAGGGGTTGGGGAAGTGGTCAGAATTTGCAAGGCAGGGAGCTGACAGTGTCGGCTCCAAAAATCCTCTCTCTCTCTCTCTCTCTCCCCCCCCACGCTCCCTGTCACACTCCACCCCACCCCCCTCTTTTGAAAAGCATGTTTCAGCCACTTGAATGCTGGGATAGCTGCCCATAATTCACCACTCCCAACACCGCTGCAAATGCGGCCACACTGCAGCACTGGTAGCTGTCAGTGTGGCCACACTCCAGTGCTTTCCCTACACAGCTGTATGAAGACAGCTGTAACTCCTAGTGCTGCACATCTGCAAGTGTAGCCAAGCCCTCAGCCAGAGGATTGTGGACTTGCACAGTCCAGTGCTGACTACACAATGCGACACCAGGGGAGTGTTGCTATCTTGTTGAGGCACCATCGTTCAGATGAGATGCTGAGCAGGTGACCCCTCCTGCCCATCTGTTACCTTTCAGAACACAAGCAGACTTGCATTTGCTCTCTCTCTCTCTCTCTCTCGGTGGCCTCCTAGTGGTGATGGGACAAAGATGATAGGAAAGCGTTTGCCACTCAGGAGTTTGGGAGCCACCTGCACAATCTTTTATCTGATGCGTGCTATGGGTGCCTTGAGTATGAACGAGGACTATGTCTATAAAACAAAACCCTGGTTCTGTTCCATGGCTTTGCAGCTGCAAATTAACCAGCACTTTGCAATGCAAGAGCTAATATGCATCTCTAAGCACAGCCAGATAGAATGGTTGGATAATTACTATCTTTTTGAAAGCTCCACTGTGATATTTTAATTTGCTGCAGCAGCAGATGCCAAGTGCAATATACATTTTGCTTTATGGAAAATATCTGATAGCCAATCTCATGCTGTTGATTGAATTACTTTTTCCCCCCCAGTAACCTCTCTGGAATTTTGGCTAATGTAAAAGGGAAAGCAAGTTTGGTTATAGTATAGTTAAAATTGAAAAGGCTCCCATGGGTCATGTAAATACCAACAGGATGTTTTAGCTGCAGTTAGTAAACTACAGTCAAGTCAAATCTTTGAGAGAGGAGGATGGGAGAACGGCAACAAATTTAGGCCAACACGTAGCTTTTAGTAAAGAGAAATGGTCAAGCCACATGTGGTGCAGGATGCAAACTTCGCTGTGCTGCGATTGCCATTGAAAATCGTTCTTTATAACAAAAAGAGGCCAAAGCGAAATGCTCGCTTCCTAAAGTTCTTTATGGAGCTTCTACTTGATTGAGCAGTTGAACATCTTACAGTAACACAGATCATCTTCCAAGAAAAGCTGCGTCAGTTCTTTGTTTGTGCCTAGGCAGTGTGTGTATGAGGAGGGAGCTAGGTAACATGTCATCTGTACATTTGAGACCATGCGAAATTTCCAATATCCTGTCCAAGGGCGTTTTCAGGCAGAATCTGACAATAGATTTATGATTTAGGTACATACTTCAGTTACAGTAACTGGAAATGAAAGTGCTGATACAGAGAGACCTCTTTTCTTCCTAAACTTGCTCTTATAAATTGCTATGTAATCATACTAACACCTGCATAATCCTATTTAACCCAAGGATCTCAAAATGGCTTATAAAAAGCAGATCAGTGTTCATCTTAGGTACTTATCTGGCCCCCATCACCCCAGTATCTGAGGGACTCCCAATATTGCATGTATTTATCCTCCCAACACCCCTGTAAGATATGGCAGTGCTACTATCCCCATTACACAGCTGGGGATCTGCTGCCCAGAGAGACTAAGGGTGTCTTCACTGACAGACTCTTTCTTTCACTATGGGTGTTAGCTCTCTGGCTGGCTGTAAAAATGTAGTGAAGCCAAGGCACTTCAGATTTACTGCAAGGCCAACCACAGATAGGTGGTACGGTGCTGACCTCACTTGGCGACCTCACAGTTAACACTCCAAGTGCCTCACCACCTCTTAGGATCTGACACCAAGATAACTCACCGGTGTCACCTTGTCATAAAGAAGAGCGGGGGACCCCCTTTCCAGCAGTGAAGACAAGGCATTTATGACTTACTCATGGTCTGTAGAGAAGTAGGGAAATGAACCCAGGTCTGCTGAGTCCCAGGCTAGTGCCCAAAGCCTTGGCCTGTCCTTCAGTGTTATCCCATTTTGCTGATGGGGGAAACTGATGCGCAGAGATGTGAAATGGGCTTACCATGGAAATGCTGGGCTGGAAGGAACCCCGAGCTAGCCAGCCCTTGTGCTGAGGCAGGACCATGTAAACCTAGACCATACAGAACCTGGGAATGGATCACTTGATTACCTGCTCTGTTCATTCCCTCTGGGGCACCTGGCATTGGCCACTGTCAGAAGACAGGATACTGGGCTGGATGGCCCTTTGGTCTGACCCAGTCTGGCCATTCATATATTCTTATCCCTGACAGGTGTTTGTCCAACCTGTTCTTAAAAACAACCAATGAGAGGGATTCTACAACACGTTCCAGAGCTTAACTATCCTTATAGTTAGAACGTTTTTCCTAATGTATAACATACATCTCCCTTTCCTTCAGATTTGCTTCTTGCCCTCCCTTCAGGGGATGTGGAGAGGAGTGCATCACCATCTCCTCTTTAATGGCCCATCATATATTTGAAGACTGTCAGGTCCCCCTTTGTCATCCTCTCTCAGGACTAAACATGCCCAGATTTTTTAATTTTTCCTTGTAGGTCACATTTTCTAAACCTTTCATCATTTTTATTGCTCTCCTTTGGACTCTCCCCAATTCATCCACATCTTTCTTAAAACGCAGTGCCTAAAACTGGGTGCCATACTCCAGCTGAGTCCTCACCAGTGCTGAGTAGAGCGGAAGTTATCTCCTGCTCTTACATATGACACTCCTGTTAATACACCCCAGAACGTTGTTACCCTTTTTCTCAACTGCATCAGCTTGCCCCGTGTCACACAATGAGTCAATGTCGGAGCTAGAAATAGAACTCAGAAGTCCTACCTTCCAGTAACTAGTCAATAATGGTGCCTATTTTAGGCCTTAAATATCAAACCAACACTTTACGTACAACTTACTGATATCAGAAGGAAGGGTTCTTGCCTCAGTTTAGCAGAGACTTGCAATAGACTTGTTCTTACACTGCTAGAAAATCGGTCTCTTAAACCCCCAACACAAGAGGTGCAATAAGAGTTGGAGAGACATCAGCTGCGACGCCCAAAGGAGCGTTGCTATAAAGACTTGCAAAGTGCTGTGGATTCAGTGGAATGGGATGCTACCTTCTACTCTGTGTATCCAAGTGTCAGCACTTCTCATTTCAGATCAGGAGAAAAACTAGTAAAGAGTAAGGCAGGAAACTTGTCAGCTTTTAATAAGTAGTACAGGTTTCCTTTGGGCAAAGGTGTGTGAGCAACCAGGCACAGCTGTAGCAGAGAATTTTGTGCGTGACTAGATACATTTCCTCACCCACCGAGAGAGCAGGATTGTGCTAAAGACTCCCCCGCCACAGTTCTAACCATTCTTCTCTCTCCTCACAACTTTGAGATACTTTCCATGCTGATAAACCAATCCGTATCTATGAACCTTTCCTCTACTTGGGAGGAGAGGTGGGATGCTGGTAATGGTCTAGTGGAAAAATACAGGGCTCGTAGCTGGGAAATCCTTGACTGCATCCCAGCTCTGCTTCTGGAGTGGGGTTTTGGTCCAGCTGGTTAGTGAGCTGGGAGCCAGAGACACAACTTCAAATGCTCCCAAAGTGTGTGACGTTGGAACTGGGATCTTACTCTGGGCTCATCTCATCCGTAGCTTGACCACCTGTGAATGGTTTCTTGTATTGGTCAGTTTGGAATTTTTTTGGCGGGGCAGAGGTCAGTATTTCTCTCTGTTTGAATATCTGGGAGGGCACATCTCAGCCAGGGCAGGAACACCAGTCTGAGAGTGGACTGGGATGTGGCTGCAGACCCAGCATTTAGAAATATTAAGGGTCTGAGCTAGCCACACTTGCTGCTGGATAAAAGAATTGTCACTGTGGATTCCCCAGACCTTAAGACACCAGCAGCTGAGGAACAGGTGCCACCAAAGGCGCATGTTGGAGGCAGGGCCCTTCTGGTTCTGATAAACTCAACTGAGGGAACAGCAGTCACGGTTTTACATCCACCAGGCAGCAGGCGCTAGGCTCACTACTGCTTCTTCTTGGGCCTTGCTTTAGGTCGTCGTCTGCTTCTGGCAACCCTTACGAGAGCGTAGAATGTAAGGTATTGCAGGCTGTTCCTCTACATCTTCTTCTGGAGTCAAAATTGACTCTGCGTGGTCCCGAGGTGATGATTGGTTCACTGGGGGTGGTGCATTCTTACACTGCGAAGCATGTATCCACTCTGCAATGCCAGACAGTTTAACAGCTATCTGGCTAGTAAGCAGTGCCTGATGATTCTCTGATGTTCTTTAAGTCTCTTTACTACTTCTTCCTTGACTCTGGCTATAACCATGGCCTTCACACCTTATCTTTTCCTGATGCAGACATTCCTCATTCACACAAAAAGACTGAGAATACAAACAGTAGTATTTTATATCCAACAAAAAGGCATTGCACATTAAACCTTGCTAAGTTTTACAGTTAATAACCAAGACAATTTACATTGAGACCAAGGCCTTCAATGTTTCTCTAATTTACTTAAACATAGGTCTGGTCTACACTACGGGGGGTGAGGGGGTGTCGAACTAAGGTACGCGACTTCAGCTACGCGAATAGCATAGCTGAAGTTGAACTACCTTAGTTCGACTGAATTACCCGTCCAGACACGGCGGGGTCGAACTCCGTGGCTCCAAGGTCGAGTTCCGGAGTCGACCGGAGCGCGTGGGGAGTTCGAACTATCGTGTCTTGATTAGACGCGATAGTTCAAACTCCGAGAAGTCGAACTCACCGCGTCGACCCGCGTGGTAAGTATGGACCTACCCATAGACACAATAGAGAATCCTGTCTCTTACTACCTAAATCTTAAAACAAAGAGTTAGAGAGGGCCCAATTTGTAATGCATATGGGAAAACAGAATCTTATAGTCCCAGAGGGTCATTTCTTTCTGCTATTTAAAAAGGATGGCTAGCAGGATGAAATCAAATTATACTTTAATTCTTATGGGACATTATAAAATCCTGCTCCTACATATCCCCCTTTTGACACTAAGATTATTAATCGCCAGTGTCACTTCTTATTTAGTCCACGTAATAGAAAATAGTGGGAGGTGATTTGGGCCTGTGGCTTTAGCTTTGTTTTATCCACCAGCACATTTTAAACATTTTAATTAAACACATACAATTTAAAACCAAAAACAATTAGGGGTAGTAACATTAGTATGCCAGTAGTTGTGGGAGACCATCCAGAAAATATGTGATACCAATGGTAAGCTGTTATGTTTTTCTGCAGTGGCAATTCTTAACATGTCCCCATTTGCGTGTATAATATGAATGGTCCACATTGTTTTGTTTGTTTGTTTTTGTTTTTAGGAACTATGTTCCCTTTTTACCTTTTAAACAGATGATTGGTAACTGTTTGCCATTCAATGCCAAGATTGATAGAGAACTCAGCAAAATCAGTGCGCACAGTAAGCTGAGACTTTTGGTTGTGGCAAATAGTAAATGTGATTATTGGTAAACACAGTACTTACATTACATGTACATTTGTCTACTGGTGGGTTGCTAACACTTTTATCCTTTTAAAACACTTCTTTCCAAGAATTAACACACACATTGCCCGTTATACAATACTTTGGTCTAATTATTAATTTTATCCCACATACAGGATCCTAGTGAGATGTCTTTACTACAGGGCTTTGGAGCAAAAGGCATGGATAAGCATACTCACTTTTGAGGAGTCCACTTGGTACAACCTCTAGTGTCCAATAGTTTCCCTTCCTCCCCAGCCCACTGGCTTGAGATCTGGGGTAGCCAGAAGGATCCCAGGTGCAATCGGTGGAGTGGGCTAACTTTCCATATCTTTGCTTCCAGAGCCTGTTGGTGTGCGATTTTTAACAACAATTTCTTCACTTAACA
This sequence comes from Mauremys reevesii, assembly GCF_016161935.1. Lineage (NCBI taxonomy): Eukaryota > Metazoa > Chordata > Testudines > Geoemydidae > Mauremys > Mauremys reevesii. The sequence continues at coordinate 1,432,588 of NC_052642.1, forward strand.
AGTTTTGTTTTACCATACTGGAGACATACTGCATCCAGTTATATTGATAGGTATTAAACAATTATCTTTTCTTTGCTTTAACAGATGTATCAAAACCTTAATATTCTCTGATATTACCCAAAACATCTTATGTTCTAAATATCTGCATTTCAGTACATTCCATAGCTATTGCAGTATGTTTTTTAACTTTTATTTGTTTTTGTAATAGGTTGTTCTGTAGCTGGTATTAGCTTTTTCTGATTTTCTGAAAGACAAAAATAACATTTTTCTACCCCTTTCAGGCTGGCATTGATTATCGCTTAAAAGATTCCTTTCTTTTACAAATACCCTTGCTGATTGCAGACAAAACAGAGGAATTACCCCCATATTTTCCTGTGCGTTTTTGTTCTACAGGCAGGCCAGGTTTTAATGGCTTCTACTTTTTAAGGGTTATGGGGAAATTATTCCATTGTTTAGTTATTAAATCCATGAGGTGGTGTACCTCAAGTTTTTCTTCTTATATAGCAGACCAAGTTTGTAATGTTTTTTCCTGCTGTGTTAAGCTTTAAGTTTATTCACAGGTAATAGCTGAGAAGCATCATTACCATATTACCTTAAAGGATTTTCCCAAAAATCATACACACTATACATTGTTACAGGGGTGCTTACTAACATTACATTTATTTCAATGTTTAATATTAACAATAACGTTAGCGTCATATCTATTAAAGATATCTTGTTATACCATGTCTTTTATTTAGGCAATTTCTTTTGTGCTGGCAGTTTTCACCTTACTTTATCAGTTAGGTCATTTGCATCAACACAGGCTTGGCTTTTGGATTCAAAGCCATCAGCAGGGCTCAGAGACTCTGTCTTAAAAGGGACACAATCAACTTCCACCAGAATTTTGATTTCTTTCCACTTTCAACTCCTGCTTGCAAAACACACAGAGATCTGAAAAAGAAAACACAGTCTATTGCGGCTCTTTTTGGAGCCCTAATAGGATTTGAATTCAGCAGCACGTTTCATTTGCATTTCTTTTACCCCTTTCTACAATATACACTGCATATGTCCTAGGAAAAAAGCGCATTCCTTCTATACTACAACTTTTTTTTTTAAACATTAGCCATATCAATTTTTACATAAGGTGTAACTGTTTTTGATTTTAAAGAGTTTTCATGTACCCTTATCAAAGTGACAGTCTGATTACACAGAGCCATTTGAAGGCTCAGTGTTTTTAACGTTGCTTCTTTTTGTTTTGTGCACCCAGGGGCGGCTCTAAAAATTACACCGCCCCAAGCAGGGCGGCGCGCTCGCCGCCCTTCCCCGGTCCCGCGGCCGGGGCAGAAGTGTCTGCGGCGGGTGCGCTGCTCCCGCGGCTCCGGTGGAGCATCCGCAGGCATGCCTGCGGGAGCTCCGTCCGAGCCGCGGGACCAGCGCAGCCTCCGCAGTCATGCCTGCGGGAGCTCAAGCGGAGCCGCGGGAAGAGTGGACCCTCCGCAGTCATGCCTGCGGCAGGTCCGCTCGTCCCGGGGCTCCGGTGGACCTCCCGCAGGCATGACTGCGGAAGGTCCGCCGGAGCCAAATGCCGCCCTGCCCCGACAATGCCGCCCCACGCGCCTGCTTGGCGCGCTGGGGTCTGGAGCCGGCCCTGTGTGCACCTCACCTCTGCTGTTGCTTCAGAGGGTCACTGTTAATTTCTTATTCTTTCACTACAGCTCTTATCTGTTATCGTTACAAAAAAAAACCCTATCCAAACAAACAAAAAGACCCCAGAATCTCTCCCTATTCTCCTGATTTTGACTGCCCTATTGCAGCCATGACTTGGTCTTTATTTAAAAACATTTTAAATTTTATAAAGAATCAAGTTACCCCTTAAGGGTTAAATGCTAAATCCCAAAGCCAAACACCACTAATTACCTGTGTCTTGCAAAAAGGTTTATCTGTTTTGAAACTTTAAATTAAAAGAGTCAAATGAATTTTTAGTGTCATTAAAAACAAAAACAAAACCAATGTATCTTACACCTACAAAACAAGAGTTTTACAAACCAGATGTGCTGGTTTAGATTCTTAGAACTTTATGTATTTTCCACAGACAAATAGAGACATACACATTTTCTTGTCCTTAACATTCCTTTACACTGCTTTGTTTTTACATAGCTGTATATATATTTGGATTATTTACAGGCATTCTTCTGGAAAAGGGCCCATTTTCCCTTCAGAATGGCTGCAAAGAAACCAAGCATTCTCTCTCTTTAACATGGTCCTTTTAACATTTTCACAAAGTTTAATTGCTTAATTCTCTCCAGCCTCTGTAGAGTTAACTTTTCACTCTCTTTCCTTAAATCACTGGATCTCCCAAAATGACACCTTTATCACCTCAGATTTCACCATTTTAAGTATTGTTCCAGGGGTTCATGCCTGCACTTACTGCTTTTCTTACTGCCAACACTATGCCCTTAGGGCTTCCAACCTGTTTTTCAGTTTCTTTATCTGTTGCTTGCCTGCTTTTCTGGGCCCGATCCTGCTTTTTTTTCCAATGAACCATTTGTGAGTGATACTGTGGTCACTTCACAATTTTGAAAGAAATGTTTAAGGAAAGGGACCAGGAAGGGTGGGGGCTAGTTGAGGAGCTCACCCTCTTTGCTGAATTGGTAGTGGAACACTAAAGAATCAGTTTTTGAAGCAGACAACAAAGGGGAACAGAACAAGGAGCTTTTTGTCCTTTTTACAATGAGACGGGAGTATTAAAGGGGTTGGATCGATCCGGGGTGGAGGTTTTTTGAGAATGGGGTAAAGGGGAGCACTCAGTCTGGTGGTGGGAGAGGAGGCTTTTAATAAGGATTTTAACTTATTATTTGAATATTTGAGAGAGGTGAGTTTTGATTTTGTCCAGCTACGATTTGCCTCTTCCCACCACTGAACGAAACAATTAACCTCTTCTTTAGCCAATTTAGTTTTCGGTTGGCCGAGTTTGTTCTTTAAGACGTCCACTCGGTCTTTGTTCCAAGATTTTAACAGTGGCCACTGAGTTTTGGGATCCCCCTGAGTTAGCCTAGACCATTTTTCCAGAAATTTACAGGAGTCCGGACCCATCCTAAATATATAAAATGAGCCAGCGTTCGTTTAGGGAACTGTCCCGACTTAGACGTCTGGTTACCCTTACAGGAGGACTTCACACACCAATCGCACAAGAAGGAAATTTGGGTTCTTCAGAGTGATGCCCGGTGCAACATACAAAAGGAGCCCACAGGCTACTGCCTCAATCGCCCTTGCTTTCACACCAGGGGTTTTACCCAAAGTGCGGTGCAACTGCGATTGTGCAGATTCCACTCACTCAGACCGCAGGGACAGGAACCCCTTGGTTGGCCGATCCTTGGACAGAGATGGCACCCAGACTCAAATGCTCCACAGGAGGATGGATAGACACGGAGACAGGACAGTCCTCAGTCCGCACAAAACACAGAAATAATTACCTGACCAGATTCCTGATGTCAGATCCCAGGATCCCTACCAGAACAGAGAGGGAACCAACCAGAGAGGGAGCCAAGAGGTTCAATGGCGTAGACTTCACTGTGGTTGTGCGCCTTTCCGTTCTGGTGGAGGACCGCTCGGGCCAAATGCCCAGGTGCCGGCTGCCACGGTCGTCCTACAAAAAACAGTCAGGAATCTCACAGCCCCAGTGAAGACGGTTGCCATGTCGGTAGAACCTCCAAATTGTCAAAGTTAGACTCAAGACTCAGTTTGTCAGACCACTCTGTTTTATTAGCACAGCGCTCTGCTAATAACACCCAGATAATGTGAGACCCATGCAAGACACCAACTATCTTATTTATACAGATAAAAGGGTGAGAACTTAACAAGATAACAAAGGAAGCAGAAGCAGATAAGTTTACCTGGGCTAGGCATGCATATCTTATTTTCTTATTAACTATTACCGATCTTCTGTTAATGTTTCGCCATTAGCACCATTGTTTATGCCTAATGTTTCTTTTCCTGGCACCTGTATTTCAACATTTCTTATTTCTGCTTAAAGGTACATACAACATTTCTTTAATCCATTCTTATTTTTACAATATAATTCATTCTACTTTCACAGCTTGCAGCTCCTCCCTGCTTGGGTCTGTAAATGGCCCTGGCCAGTCCTCGGCTCCCTCGGGGTCAGCAGCAGCCTTCCAGCTTGGGAGCTCACAGGAGGCATCTGGCTCCTCTGGCGGCTGCCTCCCAGCTGAGTTCTCCAGCCATCTTTTGTACTTCCGCTCTCCTGTACGTGCCAGCTCCAGGGGCTTGCTGCCTGCCAAAAGCCTGGCGAGGAGGGGACGCTCTGGATGGGGTAGTCCAGAGCACTCAGCGTCAGCCTAACTCTGCTCCCATGGCAAGCGGGAGGGAAGGCGCCGTTCTGTTGACCTCAGTGGGAGCAGAAGGAGGCCAGTGCTGAGCACATCTGCATATGCCACCCAGTGTGAGAAATGCCACGAGCCCCCCCAGGACTCATAGCCTGCAGCCGTACTGCTGGGCAGCTCGCCAGCCGTGGAGACTGGAATTCCAGGTGCCCGGTCCAGACCGCACCCCCCACCGATGTGCCTCATGCGAAGGTGCAAATCCTGGAACAGCCCTGGCTGAAAGCACAATGCCACTTAATCACAGGAATAAGGGGCAGCCTTGTAATGTACAATCAAAGGGGAAGCACATTCCCATAAACTATATATGCCGCACCCCTTCTGCAGGGCAGTAACTCATAGCACACCCCCTGGCGTACCCCTGCTATTGTCTGTAGCTGGGGGCGTTCGCCTCTTAGAACTATGGAGTTATATTGGTTTCTTGTCTTCAAAATCTGCCTCCTAGTGGTTGCATGTGATTGTGCTTTCAGGGGGCAACACAGGCGAAAGGACAGCACAAATCGAGAGGTTCTTTTGGGTGCAGTCATCCCCATGGTACCATGTAAGTTGGGAAGACAGGGAACAAATGCCTCTGTGCAGGGGCAGTGAGTGACAGTAACTGTGACACTGGGAGAGTTTAACTGTGTCTGTCTATTGTGGGAAGCAGGTAACAGAGAAGGAGAGTGAGGGGTGCAGGAGACCAATTCACCCCCCAAGAGTCTCCTCAGCATTGGCACCAGAGGCGGGGGGAGGCTGTAGCTTAGTAACTTGGGGTGAAATGCAGAGAGGAGTCCAGAGTGGATGTAACCTCTCCCCGACCTCCTCTCTCTCCACCCCCCTTTCTGGCCCTGAAACCATCCAAGACTTGAAAGGCCATTGGCTGCCTTCACCTACCCACTGCACAAGAAGGGGGTTTAATTCAGGGAGTGGCTCCAGGCCCTGGCCTTCATTGGGAGGGACGGTTCAATGCAGGTAGCCTTCAGGGCTTCTGCAGCAATGGCGCCTCCTGCAGAACGATGGTGAAATTGACCAGTGGGGATGTAAGTTACATATCTGAGCTGCCTCCCTGGAATGGCTGTGGGCACTGCATGTACCCCTAGCGTGGCACCCAGGGGGCCTGTTCCTTACCTGCTTCTGGGTGGCTGGGTGCAGGGAAATCCACCCTAACGGACACTGGAGACAATTTTGCTCAGCCCTGTTTCTACATAATTTGCAGTATTTTGTCTCTGCCAGGCTCTCTTCTCCCCATGACCACCCTTGTCCTCTCCCAGCCGTACAGGCCATGCAGCTCCCTTCGCAGCACTGGCTGTGGTACCCTCCTGGAGCTGGGCCTCATTCTGTCTCATCTGCTACCATGTGTGCTGCAGCGGCAGGGCTGACTAAGGCAGTGGCATAGCCAGGTTCTAAAATCAGGGGGAGCCAACACATAAAAAAAGGTGCCACACGACATATTAAATTACACCTCTACCTCGATATAACACGACCCGATATAACAGGAATTCGGATATAACGGGACAAAGCAGTGCTCCGGAGGGCTGTGCACGCACCTGGTGGGACATCCCCTCTCATCTTTCCTGAGGGGGATGTTCTGCAATCTGTGGCCCCTGGAAGCAGGCAGCACACAGGAACGGGGGGGGGCACAGTCCCCCACATAAGAGAGACAATCGGACAGAGGTGGGCAGGGTCTGTTGGGGGTTCACATGGGGCAGAGGGGGTTGGGGGCTGCACTGGGAGGCTCTCCAATGCAGCACCTAGCCACGCTGACTCTATGCATCATGAGGCACTCGGAAAAAAGGAGGCAGCAAGAGAGAGAGAGGCCGACAAGGAGTGCCCTTCCCCTCCCAGCTGGGTCTGTGAGTGCCCAGCCCTGCAACTCTCAGCTGCATTGTCCCATGCCTCACCCTGTTCGTCCAGGGACGACTCCACCTTACGCTACAGCCCTGCTTTACCCTGGGACAATGCCCAGCCTGGGGTGTTGTCTGTCTGCGTGATCCCCACCAGGCGCAGGAAGGAACACTGCTTTACATTAAGGTTCTTTTGGTGATGGGCTAACCTTACCCCTGTCCTGCATTTTGAGTGTGAACAGCTGTAGATGGAAACTGAGACGGTAGAGATGGAGCAGGACTAACCATGGCCACTTAGTCTAGCCCTCACCCTGTGTCTGTCCTGTACAAGTGTTGCAAACAGCAAGTGCCTTTTCTTGCCCTGATATGATTTTGGAGATGTCAGCATTTTCTACGGCTTTCTCCCTGTATGGGTTGTGGGATCCAGTGGAGCGGTCTGTGTTCTGTGTACAGGACAAGATGTGTATATATTTTATATCTTGCTATATTACTGTAAACACAGTTATTTAATAAATAAAATGAATAAAAGCATTAAAATACATCAAAATACATCAAAATGAAACAGAGGATTGTTATGTACAAGGGGGCGGAGGAGGCTGCATGTGAGTATGTAAACGTGGGTGTCCGGGGCTCAACCCTCCCAGGGGAGGAGGGGAGCCACACCGGCCCGTTACACTGAGCAACAATACACGAGTCAATTAGGGCTCAGGCCTTCTGTTGCAAGGCTGAGCAACAATATGCAACAGTTTGGGGAAGCCCAGGCCCTCTGTTGCAGGGGCTGGGCCACAACACAAAGAGTTCAAGCAAGCCCAGGCCCTCTGGTGCAGGGGCGGGGCAGCGACACAAAGAGTTCAAGAAGGCCCAGGCCCTTTGCTGCAGGGGCTGAGCAACAGTACAAATAGTTCAGCAGGCCCAGGCCCTTTGGTGCAGGGACTGGGCAGCAAACAGTCTAGGAGGCTCAGGCCCTTTGGGGCAGGGGCTGAGCAGCAAACAGTCTAGGAGGCTCAGGCCCTTTGGTGCAGGGACTGGGCAGCAAACAGTCTAGGAGGCTCAGGCCCTTTGGGGCAGGGGCTGAGCACTGGGGTGAGGGGGAAAACTGCCACCCATCAGTGGGGTGGCAGGGGGGACGCAGGCCCATTCACTCCACTGCGTCCCGGCCCGGGGTCCTAGGCAGCGGCTACCACGGCTGACGGTCAGTGGGGATCCTCACCGCAACACACTGACATGGGTATGGGTTGATCTGCAGCATGACTACTAATTGTCGGGTGATACCACCCACTGTTAGTCGGGCTCGAGCGCTCGGGTAGGGCCGGACGTCTTCATGAATGCACTGCAGACGGATCGGCTTCAAACGGGGGTCGACCGGGGGTCCCAGAGCCTGGCGCACCAACGTCTGGCCGCACCCAGAGTCAATCAAAGCCTGCGTGGCTTGGTCCCCAACCATCACCGGGACCGTGAGTTTGGGGACCTGTGGTAATCGGGTCCGGCCGGCTCCTGCGTAGACCTACCCAAAGCTACAGTCCATTTCGGGGCAGTCCCGTTGTAGGTGCCCCGCCTTCCCGCATCCAAAGCAGGGACCGAGCTCGGGACACCCGCTCCGAGGGAGGGCCACTCGGGTACTTCGGGGGGGCTCCGACGGGCCCTCGGGGCCCCCTGATTGAAGGCCGGGGTTGCCAGCCGGGAAGCCGCGTCTGAGCGCTGGGTCTGGGACCCCAGCCGGGATTCTGATCCGTGGCCTGGACCTCGCTGGCTGGGCAGGTTGGTCGCCTTCTTCTCATTATGGGGCATTCGGGCCCGGAGGTAGGTGGCCGGAAGGTGGGTCCTATGGAGGCTTCCGCAGCCAGGAAGCCTTCCATCAGCGAGACGGCATCAGCCAGGGTCGCCGGCCGGTGTCGGAGTACCCAGGCCCTTCCCCGGGCCGGCAGGGTATGGACAAATTATTCCAAGACAACCTGCTCAGTGACCTCCTCCGCCGTCCTGACCTCTGGTTGCAGCCACCGGCGGCAGGCCTACTTCAAGGTCTGGACCACCATCCGGGGACGGGCGCCCGCAGGGTAGGTCTGGCGCCAGAACCGCTGTCTAAAGGTCTCTGGGCTGACATCCAAAGTGTCCAGGATCGCAGCTTTTACTCGGTCATAGTCTCTGGCCTCTTCTGTCGCCAGTCCGCAGTAGGCCGCTTGGGCCGTCCCAGTCAAATACGGGGCCAAAAGAGTGGCCCATTGGTCTCGGGCCCACCCCACGACAAGGGCCACATGCTCAAACATGACCAAGAAGGCCTCGGGGTCGTCGTCCGGGCCCATCTTGGTCAGGCACAGGGGGGCAGCCGAACATGCCCCCCCCCAGTGCCCTCCCCCGCTGGCCAGTCGGCGGGGCGGGGTGCGGGGCCCATGAGGTTCTGCAGCTGGTTCCCCAGCTGCTGTACTAGCTGCTGCTGCTGCTCCAGCTGAGCTGCGTGCTGCTGCTGCTGTTGCTGGAGCTGGGCGGCATCTCCTTGCTGCTGTTGCTCCAGCTGGGCGGCATGCTGCTGCTGCTGCTGGGCTGCCTGCTGCTGCTCCTGGCTCTCCACCAGCAGCTGGAACAGCCGTTGCATATCGATGTTCCTGGCTAGGAAGGGGGTGATTCACCACCCACCTACCGGCCCCTTCTCACAGAGGCAAGGGTTCGACTCCCCACTTCTGGTACCAACTGTAAACGTGGGTGTCCGGGACTCAACCCTCCCAGGGGAGGAGGGGAGCCACACCGGCCCGTTACACTGAGCAACAATACACGAGTCAATTAGGGCTCAGGCCTTCTGTTGCAAGGCTGAGCAACAATATGCAACAGTTTGGGGAGGCCCAGACCCTCTGTTGCAGGGGCTGGGCCACAACACAAAGAGTTCAAGCAAGCCCAGGCCCTCTGGTGCAGGGGCGGGGCAGCGACACAAAGAGTTCAAGAAGGCCCAGGCCCTTTGCTGCAGGGGCTGAGCAACAGTACAAATAGTTCAGCAGGCCCAGGCCCTTTGGTGCAGGGACTGGGCAGCAAACAGTCTAGGAGGCTCAGGCCCTTTGGGGCAGGGGCTGAGCAGCAAACAGTCTAGGAGGCTCAGGCCCTTTGGGGCAGGGGCTGAGCACTGGGGTGAGGGGGAAAACTGCCACCCATCAGTGGGGTGGCAGGGGGGACGCAGGCCCATTCACTCCACTGCGTCCCGGCCCGGGGTCCTAGGCAGCGGCTACCACGGCTGACGGTCAGTGGGGATCCTCACCGCAACACACTGACATGGGTATGGGTTGATCTGCAGCCTGACTAGGGTCAGCTGCCCCCGGGCCACTTCCAATTTCTCCCTCTGGGCCTACCTGGTCCGCGGCGTCCACTCCCGGGAAGTCCCACAGCATGGGCTCCTCGCAGCCCGGGTGGGGGGTAGATCCGGCAGTTCCTCGGGGAAGTCCGGCCAGTGCTGCTCCGGGGGTTCCTCGGGGTAACAACAGCGGAGAGGGGAAGTCTCTGGTGGCTCCTCGTCGTAGGTGGCACGGGGAAGCTCCGGCGGGTCCTCCCGGTAGCGAGTGAGGGGAAGCTCCGGCCAGTCCGGGCAACTGCTCTGGGCCCCAGTGTCTTCCCAGTCACGAGCTCCCTCGGGCAGGTTTGCTCCCGGCGGTGGCTGGGCTCTGACTGAGCTCGGATGGCCGGCTTTTATACTTCTGGGTCACCGCCTGACCCTCTGAGGGGCGGGCTCACTGTTCTGTAGCCCCGCTCCTTCCGGTGTCCGGGGCTCAACCCTCCCAGGGGAGGAGGGGAGCCACACCGGCCCGTTACAGAGTAGTTAACCATTTGATAGCTTTCATCACCTAACAGTTTTTGGCAGGTTTCCACACCCCATCCCCATTTCTGGCGCCGTCAGCCCCTTTGACCATGCCCCTTGCTACGATACTTCCGGGGGTACCTTGGTTCAGGGGACAATTAGCTCAGTGTTAATGGCTCTAGCCTGCAGTCAGGCCAAGTAACGGTAGAGAGTCTGTTTGCCCGGGGCCCTCAATCAGGGCAGGGCATCAATCAAGAAAGGGCTCTGGCCTACAGTCAGGCAGGCAGAGCAGCAGGAGGTTCATTTGCCTGGCCCTTGATCAGGGTAGGGCAGCAGTCAAGTAGGGGGGCTCTGGCCTACAGTCCGGCAGAGCTGTCACAGTCTAGGGGAGGTTAGCTCTCTGGTGGGAGAGTCAGCACAACCGTCTGGCATCCGGATTCAGGCGGGTGCCAGACCAATTCAGGCCTCCTGACAACCAGGTGGGGAGGCTGCCACTCCTGACGTTGGGGTGGTAGGGGTAGAGGAACCCAGGCCCTCTCGTTCCACTGTGTCCCAGCTCAGGGCCCTAACAGCGGTGGAGTGGTCCGCCACTGGGTCAGCAGGGAAAGTCCAACCATAACACGCTGGCTGGCTTGTAGTCAATAATACATCTGAACCCAGTTCAGCTTCCCTGGGCTCCTTCCTACACGCCAATTCCATGTGTGCATGGGTTCCAGGGTTGTTGTTCGCTTTGGACCATGAAAAAGTTCAAGGAGCTGAGATTAGAGAAAAATCACATCAAATGTAAAAGGGCATAAAGCCAATAGGGTTATCTATCTATCTATCTATCTCCATACACCACATCTATCTAGCTAGCTATCCCGAGAGGCGGAGATAACCATGCTGGCGGCTGTGAGCCTCTTTTCCCAGAGGCAGCCACAAGGGTAAGTTCTCTCTCCCCCGTGTCCCCTCCCTGCAGCTTTCTATACTGTCCTTCTCTCACTAACCAAAAACGATCTCTTGCTGTTTTCTATACTCTCCCTCTCTCAAGCCTGGTCTACACTAGTCATTTATTTCGGAATTAGCCGAGTTAATTTGGAGAAAAAAAAATCATTCCTTCCACATGACCAAACTGGTTTCTTCGATTTAAAGGGCTCTTTAATCCAATTTCTGTACTTCACCTTGGCAAGTAGAGTAGCGCTTAAATCGAGATCGCAATCCCGGATTAAAAGTAGTGTGGATGCAATTCGAAGTTATTGGCTTCCGGGAAGTATCCCAGAATGTTTCCTTGTGACTGCTGTGGACAACACTCTCAACTCTGATGCACTAGCCAGGTGGGCAGGAAAAGCCCCAGGAACTTTTGAATTTCATTTCCTGTTTGGTCACCAGCAGCACAGGTGACCAGCAGCACAGTCCACTGTCATAGGCAATCATGCAGAGAGCACCATCACAAGAGACCACGCAGTCCCGGATTCGCAGATGAGCTCCAGAATGGTCCGAATGGGAGGTACTGGATTTCATCGAATGTTGGGGAGAAAAATCTGTTATGGCAGAACTACGTTAAAAAGAAAAGAACGCAAATATGTACGCTAAAGTCTCCAGGGCCATGACGGAAAGAGGCTACTCCAGGGACACAGAGCAGTGTTGTACAAAAATCAGGGAGCTCAGGCAAGCGTACCAAAATGCCAGGGAGGCAAATGGGCGCTGTGGGTCACAGCCGCATACATGCCGCTTCTACCGTGAGCTGCATGCAGTTATGGGGGTGACGACACCACTACCCCACCACTGTCTGTGGATATCTCCAAGGAGGAAGTTGAACGGAGCGAGGAGGATGAGTTATTGGAGGACGAAGAGGAGGAGGAGGAGGACAGTGCACAGGCGGCAAGTGGGGAATCCATTTTCATCCCTAGCCAGGAACTATTCTTAATGCAGGAGCCAATAGCCCCCACCCCCACTCCCATGATCCTGGAGAAGGTACTTCTGGCGAGTGAGCCTGATCGGAGCCATGCGGTGGCGGGGTGGGGGGTGGGGAAAACACAGCCACGTTGGGCTGTTTGCGTTTAGTTTAAAGGGCTCATCCCTGCTCAGAGCCTCATCGGAGCCACGCAGTGGGTGCGAGTCTGTGTGTGTGTGTGTGTGTGTTGTGTGAAGCAATCATCCCAGAGAGCCTGCAGGACCTCCTTTTATACTGCAAACCTACCAGGCATTGCTTGCTATGAGAAAGGGGGCCCAGCAGTTTGAAAGTATTGAAATGAATGCGGAAGAAACAGAACCCCGCGTGCCCCTAGGGCTTACCATGGCTGGCTGCAAGCTGAATTCTGTTGCCCGGCTGTGTGTGATGTGCTGTGTACTATGAATTGCCTGTTTCACTGAGAAACAGTGTGTCCTTTGTTCTCTGAAATGTATCTTTTAAAATACTACTCTTCCTTTTTCTCCTCCTGCAGGTGCAAATGTTTCAACGCAGCCCCAATCTACTCCATCCAAGAGGCTGGTCCAGATTAGAAGGCAGAAAAAAGGAACTTGGGACGACATATTCGCCGAGCTCATGCAGTCCTCCAGCGCTGATAGGGCCCCGCTGAATGCGTGGTGGTAAACAATTGCGCAGTCACGTAATGCATTACAGGAACACGAAGAGAGGAGGGACGCACGCGATGAGAGCAGGCAGGACACTATGGTCGAGCTCATGGGGGAGCAAACTGACATGCTGCCCTGTATGGTGGATCTAATGCAGGAAAGGCAGAAAGATCACAGATTGCCGCTGCTGCCCCTGTATAACTGCCCTCCCTCCTCCCCAAGTTCCATAGCCTCCTCACCCAGACGCCCAAGAACACGACGGGGGAGGCTAAGGGGACTCCACACTCAACCCCAGAGGCTCACCCAAGCAGCAGAAAGTTGGCATATGTGAACTTTTGATTTGGTTTCTGGACTTCTCCTTCCCTTCTTCTCCACCCCCATAACCCAACCCCTCCTCCCCATTTACCTTCTGATTTCTCTCCATGGGTGGTGCAATGAATACTAAAGAATGGTTTTAAACAATTGTGACTTTATTTCCTTTCATATATATAGGGGGCGGGTAACTTCAAGATAAACAAACACAAGTGTCACACTGTACCCTGGCCAATCATGAAACTGTCTTTCAAAGCTTCTCTGATGCACAGCGCACCCTGCTGTGCTCTTCTAATCGCCTTGTTCTCTGGCTGTGCGAAATTGGCCACCAGGCGAGTTGCCTCAACCTCCCATTCCGCCATAAACGTCTCCCCTTACTCTCACAGATATTGTGGAGCACACAACAAGCAGCAATTACAATTGGAGTATTGGTTGTGCTGAGATCTAACCAAGTCAGTAAACTGCGCCAGCGCTCTTTCAAACGTCCAAAAGCACATTCGACCACCATCCTGCATTTGCTTAGCCTATAGTTGAACTGCTCCTTACTACTGTCCAGGGTGCCTGTGTACGACTTCATGAGCCATGGCATTAAGAGGTAGGCTGGGTCCCCCAGGATAACTATAGGCATTTCCACATCCCCAACAGTAATTTTCTGGTCTGGGAAGTAAGTCCCTTCCTGCAGCTGTTCCAACAGACCAGAGTTCCTGAAGATGCGAAAGGCCATGCACTTTCCCGGCCATCCCACCTTGATGTCAGTGAAATGTCCTTTGTGATCCACCAGTGCTTGCAGCACCATGGAAACGTACCCTTACAGTTTACATATTGGCCGCCCGTGTACCGGGGCCAAGATAGGGATATGCGTTCTGTCTATCGCCCCACTGCAGTTAGGGAACCCCAGCGCATTAAAGCCATCCACAATGGTCTGCACATTTTCCAAACTCACTACCCTTGATAGCAGCTGGTCAATGATTGCATTGGCTACTTGTAGCACAGCAGCCCCTACGGTAGATTTGCCCACTCCAAACTGATTCCTGACTGACTGGTAGCTGTTGGGCATTGCAAGCTTCCACAGTGCTACGGCCACGCACTTCTCAACTGTGAGGGCTGCTCTCATTTTGCTGTCTTTGTGCTTCAGGGCAGGGGACAGCAAGTCACAAAGTTCCCTGAAAGTGGTCCTACGCATACGAAAGTTTCACAGCCACTGGGAATCATCCCAGATCTGCAAAACTATGTGGTCCCACCAGTCTGTGCTTGTTTCCTGGGCCCAAAATTGGCCTTCCACGGCATGAACCTGGCCCAACACCACCATGATCTCCCAATCGCTGCATGCTGTGCTTCTAGGAACAGAGGTGTCCATGTCCTCATCAGGACAGTAATCGCGCTGTCGTCGCTACCTCGCCCATTTTTGCAGAAACTTCACATATTGCTGGATAATGCGTGAGGTATTTACAATGGTCAAGACTGCAGCAGAGATCTGAGTGGGCTACATACTTGCCGCGCTATGGTGCCTGCATGGGTAATCCTGGAAAAATGGCATGAAACGTAGGAGAGCTGTTCGGTTCAAGATGGCTGATAAAAGGCGGGAAATGGTTTCCTTCTGTAGCTTTCACTGGAGCCCAGCACCGACAACATGGAGAAATTTGCTACTGATGCAAGAATGGGAGAGCAGAGTTTGCAGCGGAAGCTGTGCTGCTCGGTTGACGATGGCTGAACAACGGCGGGAAATGGTAAGGATCTTTCTCTCTTTTGCACAGCTCTGTTTTCTGCTTATTAACAAAAAGGGATCTTTCTCTCTCTTGCTGTTTTCTGTACTTTACACAGCCCTATGTCACTGACACAGAATCTCTCGCTAATTATTCTGCCATGTGAGTTCTTTCACCCGACCTTCTCAACCTTCCTTTATATTTCCTATTCTATTTAATTAGCCTTTGGTTTTTTAAATTGAGTTCAATTTTTTTTACTCTCATAATTTTTTAGTCCCAACAAAAATAACCTTTTACTACGTTCTTACAAACTCCTCTCTCTTGTTGCTTTCTCTAGTTTCCCCTCTTTCTTCTATTTAAGATAACCTTTCTTTCCTTTTTTCCTCTAAGCCTAAGCAATCTTTCTTTTTTTAAAACTCCTTTTCTTTAAGGCCTCTGTAGCGAGAGGGCATAGTCTCCTGCCCTGACAGACAGGGAGGGATCCGTGAACGCCCCCCTGGTGGGTAGAACGGGGACTTGCATGGCCTCCCCGCTGGAAGCAGAGGGGTGGGACAGGAAGCGGAACTATAAAAGGCTGGTCCTCCAGCTCAGTCGGGGGAGGGCTGCCTGAGGAGCAGGACGTCTCTTCCCCGTTGCGTGAGCCCAGACCTAACGGAGACCGCTCCTGACAGAGACCCAGAGGTGCTGACAAAGCTGCCAGACGCCAGGATCTCCGAGGAGCTGGGGGGGCTGCCACTAGCTGTCTATCCCAGCGAAGCGAACAACAACCCTGGAACCCATGTACACACGGAATGGGTGTGTAGGATGGAGCCAAGGGAAGCAGAATTAGGTTTGGCTGTGTTATTGACTACAAGCCAGCCAGCGTGTTGCGGCTGGACTTTCCCCGCTGACCCAGTGGCGGACAACTCCACCGCTGTTAGGGTCCTGGGCTGGGACGCAGTGGAATGGGAGGACCTGAGTTCCTCTGCCCCTACCACCTCAACGTCAGGAGTGGCAGCCTCCCCCCTGGTTGTCAGGAGGCCTGAATTGGTCTGGCACCCGCCTGAATCCAGATGCCAGAGGGTTGTCCTGACATTCCCACCAGAGAGCTAACCTCCCCTAGACTGTGACAGCTTTGCCGGACTGTAGGCCAGAGCCCCCCTACTTGACTGCTGCCCTACCCTGATCAAGGGCCAGGCAAATGGACCTCCTGCTGCTCTGCCTGCCTGACTGTAGGCCAGAGCCCCTTCTCGACTGACGCCCTGCCCTGATTGAGGGCCCCGGGCAAACAGACTCTCTACCGTTACTTGGCCTGACTGCAGGCTAGAGCCATTAACACTGAGCTAATTTTCCCCTGAACCACCGTACCCGGAAGTATCATAGCAAGGGGTGTGGTCTCCCACCCAGATGGACGGACGGTGGGGGCTGGGGGGGGACTGCAAACCCTTTACAGCCTCTCTTTCTACTCATTTGTACTTTTTCTCTAAATATGTCAAAACACAAGCACACAACCTTCCCCCGGCCAAACACAGAAAAATAATACAAAATAAATTTTCAAAATGGCCAACGGCATCAAAAACGTACACGACTGGAAATGGGGACGGAGGGCAGGATGTAAATGCAACACGGTGCATGGAAACCTGTCAAAAAGTACATGCTGATGAAAGCTATCGAGCAGTTAACTACTCACATGGCTGGGCAGGGCAGGCAGCCAATTGGGAAGAAGCCGTGTGTTCCACCTTGCTCCAGGTGGGCTCTGATGCACCAAGCCCCCAGAGAAGGGAGGCTTGCTTTTCCCAGAGCTAGGGCAGCTGGGCAGCTTCAATGAGCGGGCTATCCTCAGTGCACATTGTTGTTATCCTATGGACCAATGTCCATAGGCTGCAGCAGGCTGGAGGCTGGTTCTTGAAGGCCTCCAGGATGAAAATAGTCTGAGAAGCCAGGCATCGGACTGAGGACTTGCTGTCCTGCTGCAAGCCTTTGAGGTCTAAGATTGAAAGGAAGGAAATGGAGGTCAGAGCCATGGCACTCTGGAGAGCCCTGGCAGGCCAAGCCAGCTCTGTACCTCTCGGCCCACGACAAGGAGGCAGCAGGCCAGGTGGCAGGAGGCAGGGGACTAGCGGGAACAACCAGCAACCCTCACTAAACATCCCCGCCGCCCTCCACAGCTGGGGGAGCCTCCAGACACAGGCAAGAAGTCCCAATGAACCCCATTCACTCACTATTTCTAGGACTGCCTCATCCCTGCAGTATCTGAGAGCCTCATCCCTGCCTGTATTTACCCTCCCCCTTCCCCCCACAATGCACAGATGGGCACTTAGGCCTAGAGAGGGGGAGAGTCACAAAGGGGGCTTGGGCATTGTTAGGCGCCGCCTAACTTCAGGTGCCCTGCTGCCCTCCAGGAAATGCCGAGGAGGGAGCTCAGCCATTCTCTAGCTCCGGTTGGGAGGCCCAGCTGTGAATCTGCTCTGGGAGTGAGGAGTCTGAGCTATGTCACCCACCCTTCCCTTTTCCCGAACAAATGTGGTGGAGATGCTGCTCTGCCCTGTGCTGCCCAGGGGTCTGGACACGCAGCAGGGAGGTAGGTGACCGGACGTCACTTCAGCCTCATTTGGAGCAGTGGCTTGACCCCAGGTGTCCCACGTGGAGGTGACTGCTCCAAACACTGGGCTAGTGAGTGCAAGGGGGGAGGCAGCACCCCACTTTGGCTGTGTTTGGGGGGGGCAATCATCTGCGAAGGCCAGCCAGCTAAGGCCCAGTTTGGGGATCTACCAGGCCGCAGCTCTGAGGTCAGGGCTAAGTGCCTGGGCACATGCCAACCAGCAGACACGACAGGGTGAGGGGCCAGCTGATCAGGGGGTTGGGGATTTACATTTTGCATCCCCTTGTGGCTCTCGCCTGTGACCACGTTGCTGGCATCGGAGATTGAACCCACCCTGCAGCCCTGGGCCATTCATCCCCCTAGTGCTCAGTACTCAAAGCGGGACCACTCACTCTCGCAGATGGCGTTCAACTTGTTCTGGCTCCCCTGGTCCAGCTGCCGGGCAGTGAGCCCTACACACACAAACAGCCCATCACATCACCGCGTCCCCAGCGAGGGTGTTAAAGAGCCTGTCACCCTCCAAGCACCGCGGCTTCCCCCCGCCCCTCACTGGCCAGGACACGCTCCTGAATCCCCAGGGGAAAGGGCGAGTCCCCAGAGATGGCTACAGGGCTGGTTGCCAAAGGAGAGCACAGCGCCTTGAAGGTCCACTCCCAAGAGCCCACGGTGGGGTGGGGGCGGAGAATGGGGACTGCATGAGGAGCAGTGGGCTTAGAGGGGTCCTATCAGCCGATCAGGGCAGTTTGGGGTGAGCTTGCTCCTGTGGGTTTCTGACACCCCTTCGCCTTCATTAGGGAATCAGGAGCCCAGGGGTCACTTCTCGCTGCTGGCAGGGACTGAGGAGAGCCTGGGACCAGATCCAGCCCCTCTGCTAAAGGGACCCCTCTGCTCTGTGGTTACCTAGGAACCTGATGGCTGCTTCCCTAACTGGAGTCTGTGGGTTCTGCAGGAAGGCCATGGTCTGGCACAGGAAGTCATCAGCTCTCCCGTTGTAGCGCCTCACCTAGGAGCCAGAACAAGGGAGAACAAGATTATGAAAGGCCTTTCCGTCCCACAGGCCAGCTTCCAGGTGTGTGGAGCGCACGCCCTGTTTTTGCCCCTCCTTCCTGTGCTGGGAGGATCACGCAGAGGGACCACACCCAGGGCCAGGTGTGGTCCCGCGGCTGGGGCTCAGTGTGGGCACAGAGCCAGGCAATCGGGGGTGCCCTATCCACTGATTCCTCCACTTCTGCCAGCGAGGGCTGTGCAGTGAATGGCCAGAGGGCTCCCTCACCAGGCAGTCACAGATTCGCCAGGTTTCCTTGTGCTGGATGAGGCCACTGAGCTGGTGCCACCTCAGGAATTGGGCGGCACTGCTGAGGGTGTCCCAACACACCTGCAAAACAAGAGGGGCCGGGGCGAGCCGGACACAGTTACGGGAGCTGGAAGCCACTAGCCTAGTTACCGGAGGCCAGGGAGGCCGTGCGTGCTGAACGCTTCCCTGCCCTGGCTGCTCACGGAAGGGCGGCGGTGTGGCTAAGGCAATGGCTGGAGACCTGACTCAATTCCCAGCTCTCCCTGCAGGAACTCAGGCAAGTTGCTTAGGCCCAGGGCTGCAAAGGGATTTAGGTGCCTAATGCCCATGGGGGTTCAATATTTTTGAGGCTGCGCCTCAGTTCCCCACCTCATGGGGTGAATTCATTAGTGCTGGTGGCATTTGTGTCCCAAGTGATGGGGGCCATGAGCACTAGCATGTGCAGAGGCATGGGGGGGAGGGGCTTGGGCATGTCATGGCTAGTACGGGCTGTCCGGGCCGCTTGGCTAAGGGCACATTGGGTCCTGTGTACCATCTGGAGGCTGAGTAGCCCTGCTCCTGGTAGGGATATGGCCAGGGTTGTGCTCTTCCCACAAGCACAGCCAGGGGAGTGTGCGGAGGCCAGTGGCTGTAGGAGTGGTGAGGCGACCACTCGCCCCACCCAATCTCTCAGCCTGACTGCAGGGGGGTGTTGAGCTCAGAGGATGCAGAGAAGACTCAGCAGTTGGGTGGGGTTCCATGGTCATGGCACTACTGGACTCAACATTCAAGTGATTTTGAGTGCCTGATTGTCACAGCTCTGAGCACCTGCCCTCTACCGGCCAGACCCTTTAAAGGGGGGTGTCACATGTTGCCCCCCCCCAAACAAATGGTCGCTCTGTAACTATCTCAGCTGCAGACTCCAATTCGTGGCCTCACCTGGGACACGTTGGGACGCTCATCATGAACAAGGAGGAGCAGTGGGACCAGGCTCTGGAGCACATACTCCTTCATCTCACTCCGGTTGGGCCACCTTACAAGCTCCAGCAGGTCTTTAAAAAGGGTGATGGAGAGCACCCGGAGCTTGCTGGTCACCTGCAAGAGATGATATAGGGAGGGGAGGAGACACTGTGACAGTCATTCTCATCCAGCAGGGCAAGTGCACACTGTGCCAGAGATGTCTGCCCTGCAGGGGGTATTGGTAACTCACCCCCAGCCATACAGCCACAACTGGGGCCAGAGTCTCATGGGCATAGCGCCATTGAAGGCAATAGAGATGCAGATTTCCACCAGCTGAGGGGCTGGCCTGGTAACTTCTTGGCCAGGGAGAGCAGTAAGCGGGGGTGAGACTGCCCCTAGGCTCTCACAGCCAGCTCTGGGTGCACTGACATCAGCACCCGCCTGTGTCAGCCAAGGGGAAACATTCAGGATGGAGCAGTGTCAGGACAGGGGCGGCAGAGAGGGAGCGATGAGGAAAGATTCAAAGAGCGAAGGGGGGGTGTAGTTTGTCCACCCACTTTGCAGGCCCAGCTCACACTGGTGTTGACCCACAGCAGCCCTCTAGCCGGGCCAAGGGGGCCAGGCATAGGGGGCAAATTTCTACATTGGTGTTTGTTTGGGCCATGCTCAGGGACCTGGGGTGAATTTAACTAGGGCCAAGGGGTGGTAAATGTGCAGGAGCTCCCAGATAGGGGGCCTTGGAAGCCATGACTGGAAGCCACCCAGCCTCCAGGGGTTTGGGGTGGGGTGAGGGGTCAGCTCAGAACAGCTGGGCAGGCTCTGTACAAAACACATGGGAGGGGTATGGGGGCATCAGGGCTGCACTGCAGTGGGCACAGGCAGATGTTGAACTGCCACCTCTCTGGTCTTCCCTCCAGTTGTTGAGGCCTGTTTGCCTTTCCCTGGTGATGGGTGTAGTAAGTGCAGGCCATGATAAAGGCCCAGTATGAGGCCTGAGGCCTGAACTAAAGTAATGAACAAGACTTTGCTAATATAAAGCCAAGTTAAGCTGTGAGCCAGAGGCAGGCCCTGCTCACAGAAGCTGGCAAGGAAAGGGCTGATACATATCTAAAAGGTACTGAACATTCACAAACTTGCACATTCCACACAGATAACAAAGAACAGGCTGGCCCATCCCAATGACAGGGGCAAAAGGTAAAATGATGGATAGAGTTGTTTTGATCGAACCAACATGTACAAGGTAGAAGGGGGCACCTAAATACATAGAAAGGTTGTACCGTGCTACGTGGAGGGGTTGTACCTCATACGTCAGGTGTGATGTGTAACTTGTTTGTGTCTGTGTATAAGAATGCATCCCTGGGGCGGTGCCTTTGTCCGGCCGAGGGGGCAGTGGAAAGTCCCGCCAATGAGCCGGGTCCATTGCCAAGAGGCACTTTCTCTTAGTATGCCCTGAATTAGGCTAAGAAACCTACAGGGAACTGCAATTGTGTCCGAGGTCGCAATAAACCTAGCCGACGTGGCTTTGCATCTTACTGGACTCTGTGGTTATTGGGGGTTCTCGTCGGGTCTGCTGTGTCAGCTATCTGCAGAGCTGGGGTAGCACACCGAGGAACACTGCATACGCAGCCGAGTGATATCAACAAGGAGAAAGCAGAGCACCACACGGTAGCACTCTGACAACACACTTCTGACAACAATGGGCGTTGTGTTCATTAACACTATTTGGATATAACCCCTGCCCCATAAAGAACCTGTTCTGTTCCCCCCGGGCCTGAGAGGGGTTTGGTTTAAAGGGCTCGTCCCAGGGCGAGATCCTGCATCCTTGGTCCAGGCTGCCCTGTCCCTTTGGCCAGCTGGGGATCCAGGAGACCCTGGGAACAGCTTTAGCCAGGCCTGTGCCACTACTAAATAAAGAGCGGCAGTATGAGAGCTGGGGAGTCCCTCCAGGAGCCCCCACTGGGGCATTACCCCTGGAAGGCAGTAACGGATGGGCCCCTTTCTCCTGCCCGCTTGCTGGATCTCGCCACCCAGTGTGGGACTGAACATCAGTCTGGTGAATGCGCCGGCGGGGCTGGTTGTGGGTACAAAATATCTGACGAGAACATTCCCCACCTATGACGCTGCCCTGCCATGAGAACGAAGGTGAGAGGAAAGGTCGTTAGCTGCAGAACCAACAGAAAGAGCAATTTCCTTATGGCGATGACAGGCCAGCTGTAGGATTCCTGGCCAGGAAAGGAGGGCAGATTTTCACCAAAGTACCATCACTTGTCACCCTGGAAGCCAGCAAGAGCATTGCAGCACCCTGTGCTGCAGAGGCCCCCTCGCTGCATGCAGGCTCAGGAATGCCCGTCCTTCCCCAAGGGGAGCCTCGTCCCCAGGCTGCCCTCATCCTTGTCAGTAGGCCTGCGGGACACCAGGGTTCCCATCCTTTCTGCCATGTGCTCTCATGGAGAGTGAGAGGAAGGCGGGAATGAGCTCATGATTTATGACAATCCGTTTTCTGGCTAGGACCATAGCACAGGCCCTGCTAGCCCACCCCCTAGCCCCCATTCACATGTCCGCAGTTTGATGGGATCTCCTGTGAGCTGCCAGGCCTTACATCATCAAACAATGGCAGGAGTTGCTCAGCCACTTGCACAGCCGCGCAGCTGGCGCTCTGCCTGTCCATGCCGGCGAGGAGGTGTTTCAGCACGGCGATGGCCTTGTGGATGAGGGCTCTGTCTACCTCCTGGAGTCGCTCCAGGACATCTGGCAGCAGACGCTGGAGTTTCCCCACCTGTGTGAAACAAGGAGCTGCTTTACGAAACACCCTCCAGTGACCCAACAAGCCATTTCCAAAACAATGTCTGCCTCCCCTGCAGACAGAGGCATGGGAGCTAGGGGTGCTGGGGGTGCTGCAGCACTCCCAGGTTTTACGCAGGACTCTGCTCCTGGCCCCACACACAGGGTCCCAGCTGCCGGCCCTGCGCCAACCCCCAGCTATGGCCCCAGCCTTGGTCCCCTTGCCCCATCCATCCCCCGCCCCTGCCTCCTGGAGCCATGGCCCTGCTCCTGACCAAAGCTCTAGTGGTGGAGGGGTGTGTGGACAGGGGTAAGGGGGGGGGGTGCAGCACCTCCACTATAAAAAGTCTTCCAGCTCCCCTGCCTCCAGAGACATATTACAGCCTCAAAGCCTTTGCACAGCCAGCTAAGATCACGGGCAGTGGGTCTGGCAACCTGCAACATAAGCAGCTGCTTCCTTGTCCCCCAGATCTCAGGGGATGGTTTTTATTAGCAGATATCATCCGTGGGAAGTTCTCTACACAACACGTTGACCCCAAATAAATCAAGTGTATTATTGTTCAAATAGCACCTCGAGGGCCTGTCTGCAATAAGGGCTTGTGCTGGGGGCTTTCCAGGCACAGTCAGAGACGGTCCCTGCCCTAGAGCTTACAGGCTAGACACACGAAGGAAGGATTTCTATCCCCATTGTACAGACATGGAACTCGGGCACAGAGAGGTTACGTGACTCGCCCACAGTCACTTAGGGAGTCTGGCGGAGCCAGGGCCGAACCTGGGTTCTCCTGAATCCTGGTCCTTACAGCCCAGCCTAGGGGAGGGAGCCAATATTGCACACTAGTTCTAGGGTTAGTCTGTTACTAAAAGCCAGATTCAGTCATTTCTGTATTTGGTTTTTCAACCTTTCAAAGACAGCCCCACAAAATCTCAACCGGCATCAGGGAAAAAATAGGTCATATACAGGCTAACCGGTTCCAGAAAGGAAAATGAACCACAAGCAAGTGAAAACCAGGCTGAAGTGCATGGAACGATGGGAATGGTATATAACAAAGAGAATTACAGTCACGCCCTCTCCATGTCTGATCTAGTCATAGTCCGGGTTTAATAAACCGGACTGACCCCCTATTCTCAGGCGAAGTAAATTATCATTAACGAGAGTTGCCTTCAGATTGTCTCCTCTTTACCAGGCTGTCAGATCTGTGTATTTAAGCCCCAAGGACTTTCTCTGCCTTCACTATATTGTGGGTATCAAACTTGTTATGAGATCTTAGCAGCAAAAGGCCCTTCCAGAGCTCTTCAGAGGAGCGAGTGCTGCGGGACAGAGCCGTGACGTCAACAGTTAAAACCTATGAGGCTTTAAAGGGGATTTGTAGGAAAAAATGGTTCCTAATTGTAGTGAAATGGCTCTATCCAAGCGTCCCTGATCACTGGGGTCGCCAGCATTCCCTGGGGGTCTAGAGTCTGCAGCTCTGCTGCTACTCTAGTGCTAGGGTTCTTTGGATCACAGAGACCCCAGACACAATCAGGCCCAGCTGTGCCAGATGCTCCACACACCTAGAGACGCACCCTGCAGGAGCCAGGCCCTGCCCTGCAGAACAGCAGACAAAGGCCAGGCAGGGGCTTGCCCAAGGGCACCCGCAGGTCAGTGGCAGAGCCAGGAATAGAAGCCAGGGCTCCTGACTCCAGGCCAGGGCCATACCCCCTGGGAAGGTTTCAATGACCCCAGCCCTGCAGCAGCTCCCTGCGGTTCTGGGTTTATCCCCCAGCCCTCCTCCCCTCTCACCTTCTCTGGGAGACGGGCCAGATTGAGGAGGCCTTTGAGCCCCAACCAGCGCACCACGGTCTGGTGGTCTCTCAGCTGCCTGCTCATCTCCTCCAGGATGGCGTCTTCCAGCCCGTAGCCAAGGTCAGGGCACTGGAGGAGCTAACACACCAACAGCAAATCAAGCTAGAGAAGCAGGGCTGGCCTCTCGCGACTCATCTCTGCCACGGGGCCCTTAGCTCCACTGGCCAAGGCCCGGCATGGGCTGCATGCAGGGCATCGCGATTGGTCACTGTGTGGGCCCCACTGAAACGCTGCTAGCGCGACGGCCCCTCGAGGCTCCAGCTGAGATCAAGGCCTGCCCTGCTCCCTCACTAAGGCTCAGCTGCACACGGAGCAGTGGTGTGGGGGGTGGGGTCTGCAGCCTTGTGCTCCAAAGGGTCGCCCGGTCTGCGGGGGGCAGGTGAACTGGCCATGAATGGGCAGGCGGCTGCCCGGCCTGCGCATGGCACACGGATGTCAGAGGGGGCTCGAGGGCCGAGGTCACACAAGGGACCATTCTATGGAACTGAGCCTTGGGGAACAAGAGACACCTGACCCTGGGCCTTGCTCCAGCCCCATGACACCAGCTGGGACAGGTAACAATGCCCAGACTGAGTGACTCCACCCCTAGGGTTGTAGGAGCTTTCCCTGCCCCTGCTCACCCACCCACCCCCAGGGCCTTCAGGGCCACCCCTCTCTGGCCATAGGCATGAGCGGCAAGTTCCATTGGCCCATGGTGCCTGGGCACCATGGGCCTCAGCCCCACCTTTCCCCCACGTCTCCCAGGCCATTTAAAACAGCCTGGGGCCCCACCACCACTGGCAGCGCGGCAGGCGGCCTCCTGCCTGCTTGCTCCCATGGCTGCCAGCCCCTCCTGTGGCCCCTGGGTGGGGTGGGCGTGCCCCTGCAGCCAGTAGGAAGCTGTGGGGCAGTGCCTCAGGGTAGCAGCACATGGAGGGCCCCGGCCTGCCCTGCCTAGGAGCCCCAGATAAGCGCCGCACCCTCCCAACTCCTCCCAGAGCCTGCCCCCACCCCTTTCCCGACCCACTCTGGCCCCCAAACTCCTTCCCAGAGCCTGCAGCCCCTCCTCCACACACCCCTCCTGTCCCCAAACTCCTCCCAGAGCCTGCATCCCCACCCTCTCCTGCACTCCCACCCTCTGACCCATCCCAGAGCCTGCACCCCAGGCCCCTCCCCACCCAAACTCCCTCCCAGAGACTTAGGCAGGTTGGGGCAGAGTTTAGGGGGCAGAGTTTGGAGGGCAGGTTCTGCTGAGCACCACCAAAATTTCTACAAATCTGCTGTCCCTGGCCATAGGTCAGCCCCATGCCCCAGTCACCGCTGGGCGGGGCTCTTCTCACGACCCTCACCCGCTGGTGAGGCTCACCTGAATGAAGGCGCCACGGCCGGGGCGTACCGCCTATCGTCCCGATCGCTGAGGATGGCCATCAGATGGTAGAAAATCCAGTTTCGCTCCTGGAAATTGAGCGAAACCATGGCCTGGCATAGGAAACACAAACACCACATCATCAAGGTGGGCAAGGACTGGTCCTCCATTTATGAATCTAACCAGGACAGGGGATCCCGGGCGACTAGTCACGCGCAGCTGGCACGGACTAGTTCCTGCTGGCTTAAAATGCCCAGCGGCTTATGTGCTAGAGACCCAAACCCTTAATCACTCGACAGGGAGCCCTTCCATGAGGCCAGCTCTGAGCACGTAGTGCTGTGGCTGCAAGAGAACTGCAGACAAAGAAGGGTGTCGGTGGGGTCGGTGGTCTTCCTCATGTGCCCAGATATTGGGTGATGAGAGACAGAAGGGTGGGTGAGAGAATATCTTAGATTCACCCAAGACAAGCGCTGGAGCTTTCTGTGTTAGCTTCTCTCTCACCCACAGTCACTGGGCCAACCAAAGACATTCCCTCCCCCACCTTGTCTCTCTCATGTGCTGGGCCTGACAGGGCTACACCAACGCTGCGGAAAGACATGGCGGAGGCTGTCTTTGCCCAGCCATGCCTGCCAGAGCCACGCAGGAAGCGGTTTACGCCAGGCAGCGCAGGGTGGAGAAGTAGCCGACTGACCCCTTGGCCAACAGCACAGAGGCTGCGGCCTGTTCCATGCAGGCGATTGGGAGCCGCGTCTCACCCAGCAGGGAAGGCAATGTGGCCGTGTCCTGGGCCAGGAGGAGCTGCTGCTGTGATCGGTTCTGGGCAGCACTCACCGGGCAAGCAGGCAGACACCTTTGTGGTGCGTGTCAGAGCTCATGAGCAGGTCCCAGCCGCCCTGCTTCATCATGAAGGTGACCTGCTCCTTGTAGCCAGCGCATAGAAGCAAAGCTTCCATGGCCTTCACCGCGAACCTGTGTGCAGAGCGAGCCTCTTGTTACTGAGTGAGCCCAGGCCAGGCCCTGCCGCGTGCCTGCGGGCGGCGCTGCAGAACCCAGGCTGGGTGTCGGGCTGGCGGTACCTGACGGGGCTGAGGGTGCGGCCGTGTCCTCCTGGTTATGCTCCCTCTCCTGCGAAGCAGTGTGCTGCACTGTGTGGGTGGCGTGGAAGAGCAGCGCGACGTGGGAGCTGAGGAAGAGCTCCTTCACCTCCTGCCTGCAGGCCTGCTCCTGCAGGATCACATACAGGGCTCTTGTGGCCTGCAGCTAAGAACAGGAGACAGACATCACTGCAGGGATTTCGTCCTTCCCACGCTCCCCCAGGGCACCTAGAGGGGTGGGGGTGGGCTGGGGGCTAAGGCCTGGGATGCTGGGTTCAATTCCTAGCCTGTGAGACCTTGGCTAGAACCACACAAGGGACTTTGGCCCAGCGTGGCCATGCCCAGCTGCATGTGCCCTGCTGCCCAGTGGACTCACAGCCCTGGGTTAAGTGCCCAGGCTCCGTATATGCTCCAGAGAGAGAGTCAGTTGGGCCAATTGTTAAAGCGGGTGAAAGGGATGGGCTGGGTAATTTCAGGCCTGTCAGCCTGACATCGATCCCAGGCAAGATAATGGAGCAGCTGGTATAAGATTCAATTAATAAAGAATTAAAGAGGATAATTTATTTAATGCAAATCAACAATTTTTCGATGAGATGACAAGTTTGGTAGATAAAGGAAATGGTATTGACATAATGTATGTAGACTTCTGTAAGGCGCTTGAGTTGGCGCTGCACTCCAGTTTGATCAGAAACCTAGAAGTTACAAAAGTAACGTGGCACACATGAATTGGATTATAAAGTGGCTGATAGGTCTCAAAATGTAATTGTAAACTGGGAATCAGCATTGCACAGGTGTGTTTCAGGATGGTCCTTGCAGGGATCGGGTCTTGGCCCTCTGCGATTTAACATTTTCATCAATGACCTGGAAGAAAACCTCAAATCATCACTGATAAAGTTTGCAGATGACACAAGAATTGGGTGAGTGGTAAATAATGAAGAGGATAAGTCACTGATACAGAGCGATCTGAATCACTTGGTAAACTGGGGAGCAATCAAACAGTATGTGTTTTAATATGGCTCATTGTAAATGAATACATCTAGGAACAGGACGAGGACTCTATCCTGGGAAGCAGAGACTCTGTAAAGGACTTGGGAGTCCTGGCGGATAATCAGCTCATGTGATCCTGGGATAAATAAACAGAAGAATCTAGAGTGGGAGTATTTGGCACTGGTGTGACAACTGCTGGGATCCTGGGTCCAGTTCCGGTGCCCCAATGCAAAAAGAATGTTGATGAATTGCAGAGGTTCAGAGAAGAGCCATGAGAATGATTAAAGGACTAGAAACCATGTCTTATAGTGATAGGGTGACCAGACAGGACAGGGGTTGGGGGTAATAGGAGCCTATATAAGGAAAAGACCTAAAATCAGGACTGTCCCTATAAAAATCAGGACCTCTGGTGAGAGATATAGGAGAGACTCAAGAAGCTCGATCTATTCATCTTAACAAAGAGAGGGTTGAGGGTGACTTGATTACTGTCTATAGGTATCTCCCTGGGAAACAAATATTTAGTAATTGGCTTTTCAGTCTTGCAGAGAAAGGTCTAACATGATCCAGTGGCTGGAAGTTGAAGGTAGACATTCAGACTGGAAATAAGGCATAAACATCACAGTGAGAGTAATTAATCATTGGAAGAATTTACCCAGGGTGGTGATAGATTCTCCATCACTGACTATTTTTGAACCACGATGGGATGTTTTTCTTCAAAGACCTGCTCTAGGAATGATCTGGGGGCAGTTCTCTGGCTTGTGTCAGGCAGGGGATCTGACTAGATGATCGCAGAGGTCCCTTCTTGCCTTGAACTCTATGAAGCTAAGAGTGAGGAGCTGCCTAAACCAACCAATAGGAAATGCGGAGGAGAGGGATGTGGCCTAAGCCCCACCCCTAAAGGGAATTTGGTATCTATCTCTACTTGGGAACACTTAAATAGTCATTGGAGCAGAGTTTTGACCCCAGGTCTCCCAGTTGGGTACCCTAACCACTGGGCTAGAGACAGTGGTGTAGTCGAAAATATGAAGGTCCTGGAATGCCACTAAAATACTGATTTTCTTCAATATGAATTATAGAAATTCACATTTTATTTGTCTACTGAATTTCTGGTACAGTAATCCTGGGCTAAACCAGGCATGGCTGGAGACAGGCCAGCTGTCCAAAATAACAAGGAATTGGATTTTTTTTTAGTTGTACACCCCATAGTAGCTATTCAATTTATTTTAAATGTTGAAATCATTGTGCTGAAATGCCATTACTGTGTATGCAATAGAATACAATAGAAATGCCATTACTGTGTCTACAATAGAATATGTAAAAGATATAACTCTAGACAGAAGTGTACAGTACAGTGGTAAAAAGCCCATGAATGCGTAGCAAGTTTTCTTTTTACTTTAGCCTATAGGCTAATGAAAATAGAAAATAAATCATGCTGCTGCACTACAGACATTACTGTATCAGGCTGAAATAATAAAAGTTTATTTTAAATGTAGCTAGTAGGCTACACAAGTAACACAAAATCCATCAAGGCATAACGGGCTGGAGTAGCAAAGGCCTGCTGGAATGCATTGATCTAATTTTTACAAATATTTCCACAAAGCGTCTTTCTCCATATTGTATTTTCTGTGTCTGTGAATCAGAGGGAGAACAAGGATGTCTGAGCCAAGTTCTGGCACAGCTGAGAGGATGCCACATGGAAAATGAAGGGCCATGTAGCTTGCTAAACGTGAGTGATGACGTATGCGGAATAAGCCCCTTGCTACATTTCCATTCACAATCATAGTCATGTGGCTGAGGTATGGCTACACTTGCAGCTGTACAGCACTGGGAGTTAAAGCTGTCTTCGTACAGCTGAGTAGGAAAGCACTGCAGTCTGTCCACACTGACAGTTGCCAGCGCTGTTGTGGCCACATTTGCAGCATCTGCAGCGGCATTGGGAGCAGTGCATTATGGTCAGCTATCCCAGCGTTCCAAGTGGCTGCAACGTGCTTTTCAAAGGGGGTGGAGTGTGACAGGGAGCGTGGGGAGAGAGAGTGGATTTTGGAGCCAACACTGTGTCAGCAGCTGCCTTGCAAGTTCCAACCCCTCCCTAGCCCTCTCTGACTCACTGAAAGTGAACAGCACCTCTTTGTTTTTTCCTCACAGACCAGAGAAGCAGCCGCTCGCCGAAACGGACCCTCCTCCCTCCCCCTCTATTCAAGCAAACACGAGCTGTGGGCCTTCCAAAGGGAGCCCTCTGCCTCTGCTCATTTACAGCAAACAGGAGCTGGGTTTGTTTTTTTGATAAGCAGCTCCCGGAGCCCAGAGTTTACAACAAAACAAAGAGCGGAACCTTCACTTAAAAGGGTTATGGGAAGCTTCCGGAGATCAGTCACTGCATACTAAGGTTATTCCCTGTTTACACTGGTGCCCCAGCGCAGCAGCAGCAGCACAATACTCTTTATTCCTCTCGGGGAGGTGGAGTACAAGCGGCGCTGTAGCCACGGAGATACAGCGCTGTATGTGCCTTGCCAGTGTGGACGGGGAGTGAGTTACAGCGCTGTTGGTGGCTTTATTGCGCTGTAATTCTCAAGTGTGGCCAAGGCCTTAGATAAAGTGAAAAGGAGGTAGGGCAGCTGTGTAACCAATCTGGTCTGTCACTGACAGGAATTGTCAATGCCTAGCATGACTCTCTTGATTATACTGGTCAGAAGTGCCAGCTGAGCTGAAACCACTGCTCAGCTCCACGCGTGTGATTTCATGCAGCATGGCTGAAGCCTGGTCTACACTACAAAGGGGGTTCGAATTAGGGTACGCAAATTCAGCTACGTGAATAGCGTAGCTGAATTCGAAGTACCCTAATTCGAACTACTCACCCGTCCAGACGCGGCGGGGTCGAACTCCGCGGCTCCCCCGTCGACTCCACCACCGCCGTTTGCACTGGTGGAGTACCGGAGTTGACTGCGGTGCTTCCGGAGTTCGAACTATCGCATCTAGATCAGACGCGATAGTTCGAACTCCGAGAAGTCAAACTCACCGCGTCGACCCAGATGGTAAGTGTAGACTAGCCCTGAGTGTGAACGTGGATTTAGGCCTTGGCTACACTTGAGAGTTACAGCACAATAAAGCCACCAACAGCGCTGTAACTCACTCCCCGTCCACACTGGCAAGGCATATACAGCGTTGTATCTCCCTGGCTACAGCGCTGCTTGTACTCCACCTCCTCGAGAGGAATAAAGAGTATTGCGCTGCTGCTGCTGCTGCTGCGCTGGGGCACCAGTGTAAACAGGGAATAACCTTAGTACGCAGTATCGACTCATCCCACCCCCCTTTCTGGCTCAGGTTACAGCCTCAGGTACTGACCCTCACCTAAAGTCATCCCCTGCTCTCCCATCCCCCATGCAGACAGTCCCAGTAAAACTAAACACCATTTCCAGGTCAATCCATCCCTCTCCCTACAGCGTCACAGGGCTATAGATAACAAAATAAAATTCACCAAAGACAAATGTGAGGTGCTACATTTAGAGAAGAAAAAGCAAATGCACAGATACAGAATGGAGGATAACCAGCTGAGAAGGATCTGGGAGCTGTGGTGGATCACAACCTCAGCATGAGTCAGCAATGCGATGCTGTTGCAAAAAAAGCAAATGCAATTTTAAGTTGCATTAACAGAGGTATAGCCAGGGCCGGCTCCAGACGCCAGCGTGCCAACCGCGCGCTTAGGGCGGCAATGAGAGCCGCGGGGCGCGCTGCCTGTCGCCGGGAGGGCAGCAGGTGGTTCGGCGGACCTCCCACAGGAGTGCCTGCGGAGGGTCCGCTGGTCCTGCGGCTCGGTGGACCTCCCGCAGGCATGGCTGTGGATGCTCCCCAGGAGCAGCGGGCCCAGTGGACCCTCCGCAGGCATGTCTGCAGCAGGTCCACTGGAACCGCGGACCAGCGACCGCCAGAGCACCCCCCGTGGCGTGCCGCCCTGCTTGGGGCGGCAAAATTACTAGAGCCGCCCCTGGGTATAGCATGCAAGTCATGGGAGGCGATAGTACCACTCTACTCAGTGCTGGTTAGGCCTCAGCTGGAGTACGGTGTCCAGTTTTGGTCACCAATGTCTAGAAAGGATGTGGAGAAACTGGAAAGGATCCAGAGGCGAGTGACAAAGGTGATCAGAGGGATGGAACACAAGCCATAAGAAAAAAAGGCTGAAGGAACTGGCTATGTTTTGTTTGGAAAGGAGGAGATTAAGGGGGGACTAGATAATGGTCTTCAGATACTTGGAAGGCTGCCATAAAAAAAGATAGAGAAAAGTTGTTCTCTCTTGCCACAGAGGGCAGGACAAGAGGCGATGGGGTCAAACTACAGCACAGCAGATATAGATTAAGCCTCAGGAAAAACTTCCTAACTGTAAGAAGAGTAGGACGATGGGAAAGATGCCTAGGGAGCTTGTGGAAACTCTTTCGCTGGAGGTTTTCAGAAGGAGGCTGGAGCCATCTGTCCAGGGTGGGTTAGAAACAAGAAGTCCTGCATTGTTGCAGGGGGCTGGACAGGCTGACTTTGCGATCCCTTCTCACCCTGTGATTCTATGAGTGCTGCTGAATAGCACCAGGAGAGCGTTTCGGCGTGTTCCGGCTCGAATATAGCACTGGCTAAAGTCACACTCTCTCTCTCTTTGGCCCAATGACTATACCCCGTGGGAGACTGAGAGACCCCCTCAGGCCATGATGGGGACACACGGCACTCCTTCCCTTGCTGCAGGGGCTGGTACTTACGGCCAAGGGGGGGAAGCCAGCCGGTCTCTCAGAGAGCTGATACCGTCGCCGAGCCGGCTCCTGCAGCCTGCTGACCAGCTCCCCAAGGATCTTTCTTGAGGTGTTGGGCTGGGATGTCAGCATCTTCCACATCTCCGCAGCAACACTGCAAAGGGAGAGAGCCAGTGGCACCCGATCAGAGCCCTGCCAGCCTCCTGCACCCCTCGGCACTGGCACGCCTGCTGGGTCTCCCCTCACCGGCCGGCCCTTTGTTGCCCTCCTGCTCCTGCAAGGACCCCGTTGGCTGGTGCAGGTTACATGGGGCCAGGTCTGAGTGTCAGCCACAGGAGAGGCCGAGGGATGCCGTACAGGGTTTTGCAAATTGGCCTGTGTCCAGGGCAAGCCAGCCTGCAAAACCCTCCAGGAGAAGCAGCAGCTCTGCAGGGAGCAGGAGATCTCTGGAGGGTTCTGCACTCCCCTGTCTCTGGCAGCGGGACCAGTCCGGGGGACCCAGAGTGCAAGTGGTGGTAGCCGCAGCCCCGTACCTGTCACATGACCGTGAGCAGCCCAGCAGGGTTCCGACCACCTCCTCGCTGAACCGGTAGCCCAGCAGGAGAAGGGCCCTGCGCAGCTCCTGCCGGGCAAGTGGCTCGCTGATGGAGTCAGGTGGTTATAAATGCTCCTCACAGCCTCTGACATCTGGAAGGAAATGGGGAGTTGGGGCCTTGGCTTCCTCGCACGGCTATTGATCTGGGGAGCCAAGGACCTGCTGCACCTGAGAGCCATCTGCCCTCCCAGAACCTCTTCACCAGCCCCAGGCCTAGAACACAGCACTAGTTCCCAGCCTATCGATTCATAGACTGCAAGGCCACAAGCGGTCATGGTGATCACCTAGACCAGGGTAGGCAACCTATGGCACGTGTGCTGAAGGTGGCATAAGCTGATTTTCAGTGGCACTCACACTGCCGGGGCCTGGCCACGGTCCAGGAGATCTGCATTTTAATTTCATTTTAAATGAAGCTTCTTAAAAATTTTCAAAAATGTATTTACTTTATATACAACAATATTTAGTTATTTATTATAGACTTATAGAAAGAGATTTTCTACAAACATTAAAATGTATGACTGACACGTGAAACCTTAAATTAGAGTGAATAAATGAAGACTTGGCACACCACTTCTGAAAGGTTGCTGACCCCTGACCTAGACTGACCCCCTGCATTTCACAGGCCAGAGAACTGCCCCCCAATAATGCCTAGCATCCAGAGACAGAGTCTCCCACGGATGGGCTCCCCCAGCACAGTGTTCTCACTGCAGCTCTTACCCTCCACCAGCGGAGGCCGGGAACCTCCAGGATCGTATGCAGCATGTTCCTGGCCGTCACTGCGTCATGGACGCTGGAGTCTCTCATGCCGTCGATAGCAGTGAGGAGAAAGTCCATGCCTTCAGACGGCTCCAAGTACTTCCCAAAAATCTGAAACAAACTGCGCAGTGAAACCCCTTTGCTGCCCAGCGCGGATCCGGTCAGTGGCCTAGCAGCCAGGACTGGCCCGGCCAGGAGTGCAGGCAAACCCCACTCTTCCGGGACAGGCCTGGCTTACTGCACCTGGGCAGCACAGTACCCAGCCAGCAATCGGAAGCTGTCATGCATGGCAGAGGCCAGCGTGGCAGTGCACGGGGGCACAATACTGCGCAGCACGGATACACTGTCTAGTGCTCAGCAGGGGCTGGCGCTCATGCGCAGATGCAATGATGCCTTTTATTGCATTAATCTCTGAGGAAGCTCCCAGAAACCTGACAAGGAGCTGGGATCAGCTTTGGATGAGCCCCATTGCATCTTGGGATGTGTCATGTAAGGAGGCATATTGGGCTGCATTAGTAGAAGCACTGCCTGCAGATGGAGGGAAGTGATTATTCCCCTCTATTCGGCACTGGTGAGGTCACACATGGAGTATTGCGTCCAGTTTTGGGCCCCGCACAAGAGAAAGGATGTGGACAAATCAGAGAGAGTCCAGCAGAGGGCAATGAAAATGATGCGGGGGCTGGGGCACATGACTTGATAGCAGCCTTCACTACCTGCAGGGGGGTTCCAAAGAGGATGGAGCTCGGCTGTTCTCAGTGGTGGCAGATGAGAGAACAAGGAGCAATGGTCTCAAGTTGCAGTGGGGGAGGTTTAGGTTGGATATTAGGAAACACTATTTCACTAGGAGGGGGTGAAGCACTGGAATGGGTTACTTAGGGAGGTGGTGGAATTTCCATCCTCAGAGGTTTTTAAGGCCTGGCTTGACAAAGCCCTGGCTGGGATGATTTAGTTGGGTTGGTCCTGCTTTGAGTAAGGGGTTGGACTAGATAATTTCCTGAGGTCTATTATTCTATGAGGTGGAGTGGGCCATAGGCAGGTCTCTGTCCCAGCTGGATGGGGTTAGTCTGTCCCTTCCCCCTGACTCCTAGGGTGTTAATTTCTGACTCCTGATAACTCTGGGCACAACAATCCCAGGAAGCACTGACTGTAGTTACCAATGTGATATTTCTGGTGTTGGTGACCCAGAAGGCTGTCTCAACTTGACTGTTCTTGAGGATCTGCCGATACTCTGCACCGAGCTTCCTCAGAATTTCAGCTGACCCAGGAGGAAACAGACAACAGGCAATATAAATCAGACCTTCGGTTAGCAAACGGGAGTTTTGCAAGGAAGTTTAGAGAGGGTGTGTGAGAGACAAGTACATCTAACAAACATACTGTAAACTCAGGCCAATAACCTGTTCCCCCATCCCTCCCCCAAACTAAACAAACCAAACCCCCGGGAAGAGTAAAAATAAACCAGGCAGAAGGGCAGCAGCAGCGGGGGGCTCTCCAGTTGATTGCACTGAATGCAGCATGTACGATTACCAGCCCTGGGGGCAGGTAGCATATGTGGGCATTTGGCCCAAGGAGCTACTGGCCATCGGAGACCAGGAGACCAGAGGGGCTGAACTGGTGGAGCCAAGGGAGACAGTGAGGTACATAGAGGAGACTTTTAGGGATGCAGTAGAGTAGTCCCACCCCCAGTCTGACAGCCTCTGTGCTGCTGAGGAGGGTGAAAGTTTCGGGGAAGGAGAACATCGAGCTGGGGCAGAGGGAGACGATCCCATAGTTGGGACCCACCTTCCAGATGAAGTCATGATGTCCTCTCACACTGAGGCTACCCCTCCTAAGGCGGGAATCCCACTTACAAAGAGAAGCCAGGAAATAGTAATGGGGGATTCAATCAATAGACATATAAACAGTTGGGTTTGTGATGACTGGGAGAACCGCATGGTAAATTGCCTGCCTGGTGCAAAGGTTGCAGCTATCACGAGACATCCAGACAGACTTATGTGCAGTGCTGTGGTATGTAGCCTAGCGTTTAAATCAGCCTCTGTATGAGATAGCTAATGTGAGAGTGAATTTTAAAAAAGTCTCCAGATGTGATCCCTGGTAAGCCTGACTTCAGTACCAGGCAAATAGTTGAAACTATAGGAAAGAACAGAATTATCAGACACGTCGGTGAACACAATTTGTTGAGGCAGAGCCAACATGCCTTTTATAAAGGGAAATCATGCCTCACCAGTCTACTAGAATTCTTTGAAGGGGTCAACAAGGATGTGGAGAAGGGTGATCCAATGGATATAGTGTACTTGGACTTTCAGAAAGCCTTTGACAGGGTCCCTCACCAAAGGCTCTTAACCAAAGGAAGCTGTCATGGGATAAGAGGGGAGGTTCTCTCATGAGTCAGTGGTTAAAAGATAGGAAGCAAAGGACAGGAATAAATGGCCAGTTTTCACAGTGGAGAGAGGTAAATAGCGTGGTCCCCCAAGGATCTGTGTTGAGACCAGTGTAGTTCAACATAGTCATAAATGATCCAGAAAAAGGGGTAACCAGTGAGGTGGCAAAATTTGCAGATGATACAAAATAACTCAAGATAGTTAAATCCAAAGCAGCCTGCGAAGAGCTTCAAAGGGATCTAAAAAAAAAGAGGGACTGGGCAAGAAAATGGCAGATGAAATTCAATATTGATAAATGCAAAGTAACACACATTGGAAATCATAATCCCAACTATACATACAAAATTATGGGGTTTAAGTTAGCACTCAAGAAAGAGATTTTGGAGTTATCGTAAATAGTTCTCTGAAAACATCCAGTCAACGTGCAGCGGCAGTTAAAAATGCAAACAGAATGTTGGGAACCATTAGGAAAAGGATAGATAATAAAACAGAAAAATATCATAATGGTTCTATACAGTGGTGAGCTGGAGCCGTTTCCCACAGGTTCCCTAGAACCGGTTGCTAAAATTAGACCTCCGTGGAAAACCGGTTGTTAAAGGGCCAGGAGGTGGGCAAAGAACTCCGGTCCGCGGGCTGGACCATCCTGTTGCTCCCAGGATTCCCAGCTGGGGAGGCTGAGGTTCCCCTGGCCCCTCCCCCGCTTCCCACCAGCTGCAGCGTGGCCAGCCACCGGCACCAGCTGGGCAGCTCAGCTGAGCTCAGGAGTCGTCCTGCTGCTGCTTTTTGAGTAGCCCGGCAAGTGTGGTGGGGAAGGGGCTGCTGCAAGCTCCAGGGCTGGCCAGAGGGGAGGGAAGGAACAAGTGGAGCAATTGGCCCAGGCCCTGCAGGGGCCCCCGGCCCCACGAGGATGTCTCCCCCGGGCTCTCCCCCGCTTCCCCCACCCCACAGAGCCGCAGCATGGCCAGCAGCTGGGAAGCTCAGCTGAGCTCCTGAGTCGTCCTGCTGCTTTGAGCTGCTGGCAAGGTAAGGTACGAGGGAGGCTGCAAGCTCCAGGGCCGCGGGGGGGAGGGCAAGTGGGGCAATTTGCCCCAGGCCCTGCAGGGGACCTCGGACCCTCCTCTGCTTCCCTCCCTTAAATCAGAACTTTTTATAGGGAACCGGTTGTTAAGATTTTGGCAGCTCATCACTGGTTCTATATAAATCTATGATGCGCCGAAACCTTGAATACTGCGTGCAGTTCTGGTTGCCCCATCTCAAAACAGATATACCAGAATTGTAAAAGGTGCAGAGAAGGGCAACAAAAATGATTAGGGGGATGGAACAGCTTCCATATGAGGAGAGATAAAAAAGATGGGGGGCAAGTCTACACTTCAAACACTGTATCGCCATAGCTGCACTGGCGCTGTAGAGTTTACGTGAAGATGCTCCTATGCAAACAAGCTCTTAATCCACCTCCCTGAGAGGCGCTGGCTAGGTGAATGGGAGAGGTGCTCCTGCCGACAGGGGTGTGGATTTTTCACACCCCTGAGCAATATAGTTATAACAATATAGGTCTGTAGTAGAGACCTGGGACTATTTCGTTTAGACAAGAGATGACTAAGGGGGGATAAGATAGAGGTCTATAAAATCATGACTGGTATGAAGAAAGTGACTAGGGAAGTGTTATTTACTCTTGCACATAACAGGAGAACTAGGGGTCACTTTATGAAATGAAGAGGCAGCAAGTTAAAAACAAACAAAAGAAGGTATCTGTGCACACAATGCACAGGCAACCTGTGGAAATTGTTGCCGTGGGATGTTGTGAAGGCTAAAAGTATAATTGGGTTCAAGATAATCAGGGCATGTAACCCCATACTCTGCATGTCCCTAAACCTCTGACTACCAGAAGCTGGGACTGCATGTCAGGGGATGGATCACTCAGAATTTCCCTGTTCAGTTCATTCCCTCTGAAACATGAGGCACTGGCCACTATCTGAAGACACAATACTGGGCTAGATGAAACATTGGTCTGACTCAGTATGTCCATTCTTATGTGAGTTATGAAGAGTAGAATATGGATAGAGGGTAAACATCAGGGTAAACTCCATGGCTTGCAGGACTAAGGATAATAAGGAGGATTTCTTTATAAAAGTGTATTAGGAACAAAAGAAATCGTAGCAGTGGTGTAGGCTCATTACTAGATGGAGACTGTTTAAAGGTTGCAGAAAAGGTGGAAGTGTTTAATAAATATGGTTTTCATGTTGGAAACCCCATGTCAGTGTATTTAGGAAGGACAAGGGTCTCCAGTGCTCTTACATTTTAGATGCAGCATGAAGGAGTAGAGGTGGCGAAGTCCCTCCACAGCCGATTGGCAGATCTCCTGCTCCTGCTCCGCACGGCACAGAGTGAGACACCCCACCAGCTGGCCCAGGACGCTGAACTCCTCCACTTCCTGACGGAGAGAGGAGCAAAGGAGTCACTCACCCCTGCAGACCTAGCGCAGCGAGTCCCCCTGGCATTGCCCTAGCAATGGGTTAGAACAGGGGGAGGCAGAGGCCACCGCAGAGAGACTGGAGACAATGAGAGCAGGAGGAGCTGTGGGGCCCATCACCAGGGGCTGAGGAAAGCTCAGCAGGGACGGAGAAATCTGGGCAGCAAAGTCAGCAAACGTTACCCCCGAGTGGGGACCCAGGTAACAAATGAACTAGCGTCAGTCTCCATCTCAAGGGCAAGTTCCTAATCCCAGCCCCTTCTGCCATCCCCCTCCCTTCTTTGACCTCAGGCCCAGGAGCTTGGGGTCACCTTGGACTCCTCTGCTCTGCATCCTGCCTCTCTCACTCCATCCTGGAGCTCCCCAGAGCCCTCCCTTTCCGCGCTGCCCCCAGCCTGCCTGCTCTCTCCTGCCGGCTCTCTCCTGCAGCCTTGTCCTCTCGTCTCCCCCTCCTGCAGCCCCTGCACTGGCTCCCTGCTCTTCCCCACCTGGCACCAAGCCCCTTGCCCTCCTCTCCCGGGGTCTGCACAGCCTCCCACTCCCACTCCCCAGTTCTCTGGCGCCTTTGGCCCCACCCATCCCTTTCACTGTGTCCCCTCCCACCTCCCTCATTCTGTTCTGCTGCCCCAGCCTCTGGGGGCACATCATCAGCGACCCCTCCAGCTGCCAGAGGAAGCCCTTCCACAGGGGGGATGGAGCATCTGGAGCAGCTCAATGGCCCTGAGCATGCAGAGCAAGGGGCGTTCATCTGGCAGCCTGGCAGGAGCTGATGCCAAAGCATCCCACAGGCATCTGACAAAGGGGGTGAACAGACACCTGGGTTCGGAGGCTGCTGTCAGGGCAATCCTGTGTAAATGCATTGACCCTGCAGAGCAGACTTTGGTGCTAGGGGAACAGCAGGGAGAGTCCTTGGAGACAGAATGATGGAACTCGACCCAAAGCCCACTGGAGTCAGAGGAAAGACCCATCGACATCAGGGCTCGTTAGATTGGACTCCTACTGAGGATCTTGCTGAGTCACTATTCTAGGCCTGCATTTTCCATGCCAGGGCGTGCTGCACCTTGAGGCTGTTCAGTGTAGTTAGGAGGTGGCCAGGGTCACAGGCTGCTCACCTGGAATTTGCACTGAGACCCCATGAATTCCATCAGCCACCTGATCCTTCCCACTGCCCTCAACCGCTCATGTACCTCCTTGGATGTGGTCAGGGAGCAGGACCTGAGAGAAACATAGTTTGACAAATTGATAAGGATAAGTACCAAAAAATAGTCCAAGCACATAGGGAGAAAATAAGCAATGCAAAGGCAATAATGACTTCTAACTGTCAAGGGACATAAAGACAATCAGAAGCAGCTCTATAAATGCATTAGGAGCAAGAGAAAGACAAAGGAAAGTGTGGGGCCACTACTCAGCAGGGAAGGAGAGCAAAGAATGGATGACACAGACAAAGCCAAGGTGTTTAATGCCTTTTTGCTTTAGTTTTCACTAAAAGGTTAATGACGACTAGATGCTTAACACAATATTAACAACAAGGGGGCAGGAATACAGGCTAGACTAGGAGAGAACAGGTAAAAGACAATTGAGGTCAGTTAGATGTATTCAAGTTGGCAGAGCCTCATGATATTCACCTAGATGGAGCTAGGCAAAGAAATCGCTGAACCTTTAGGAGGGTTGAGGTCCCAAAGGACTGGAGAAGAGCAGACACAGAACCTGTCTTCAGAAAGGGGAACAAGGAGGCCCCAAGGAATTATAGACCTGTCAGCCTAACTTTGGTACCCAGAAAGATACTGAACAAGTTATTAAACAGTTTGTAAGAATCTAGAGGAGATAATAGGGTAATAACAAATAGCACCATGCCAAACCAATCTAATTTCCTTCTTTGACAGGGTTACTTGCCTAGTGGATGGAGGCAGGCAGTATATGATGATGTATATGAAGTTTAGTAAGGCTTTTGACACAGTCCCACAAGACATTCTCATAAGCAAACTAAGCCAGTCTGATCCAGATGAGATTACTATAAGGTGGGCGTCCAACTGATGGAAAGACCATACTCCAAGAGGAGTTATCACTGACTCGCTAGCAAACTGGGAGGGTGTCTCAAGTGGGGTCCCCCAGGGGTGTGCCTGGTCAGTACTAATCAATATTTTCATTAAGAACTTGGTTAACGGAAAGAGAGGATGCTTGTAAAGTTTGCGGATGACACCAAGCTGGGAGGGTTGCAAGCACTTTGGAGGACAGATTAGAATTCAAAATCAGCTTGCTAAATTGGAGAGTTGGTCTGAAGTCAACAAGATAAAATTCAGTCAAAACAAA
Source organism: Mauremys reevesii (assembly GCF_016161935.1). Classification (NCBI taxonomy): domain Eukaryota; kingdom Metazoa; phylum Chordata; order Testudines; family Geoemydidae; genus Mauremys; species Mauremys reevesii. The sequence goes on from NC_052642.1 coordinate 1,473,236, forward strand.
AGTGACGTAACACACTTAGGAAGGAAAAATGCATAAAAACAAAGTGGGGGATAACCGGCTAGGTGGCAGTACTGCAGAAAAGGATCTGGGGGTTATCATGGATCTCACACTGAATATGAATCAACAGTGTGATGCTGTTGTGAAAAAGGGAAATGCCATTCTGAATTGTGTTAGCTTGGAGCTCTGTGTCCAGTTGCAGGCACCATGCTTTAAGAAAGATGTGAACAAACTGGGGCCAGTCCAGAGGACAGCGACAAAAATGATCAGCAGTTTAGAAAACCTGACCTGTGAAGAAAGGTTGAACGAACTGGGCATGTTTCATCTTGAGAAGACAGAGGGGGCACCTGTAACAGTCTTCAAATACGTTAAGGGCTGTTATACAGAGGATGGTGACAAATTGTTCTCCATGTCCCCTGGAGGTAGGACAAGAAGTAATGAGCTTAATCTGCAGCAAGGGAGATTTAAGTTAAATATTAGGAAAAAGTCTAAGGGTGGCTAAGCACTGGAACAGGTGACCTAGGGAAGTGGTGGACTCCCCATCATGGAGGTTTTAAAAAACAGGCTGGACAAACACTCAACAGGGACAGTCTAGGAATGCTTGGCCCTACCTCAGTGCAGGGGGTGGAGTAGATGACCTCTTGAGATCCCTTCCAGCCCTGCACTTCTGTGATTCCCTCTTCCCAGGTTCTGGGATCGAGGAGACCGAATCTCTGTCAAGGACATTTCCCTCTTTTGGGAGCACAAACCACCCACAGAATCTACTTCCTGTGGCCCCAGAACTAGAATGTTGGGGGAATCTAGCTCCGGGCTCTGGCCAGGTTGGTGGGGCCCATGGTGAACCTGTGGTGGGGCCCACAGGTTCACATGAGGGCTCAGTGGAGAACACAGCAGATCCCGTATGGGGTGGGCGCTCCTCCACCCCCACCCCATACAGACGTTTTCAGATATAGTGGGGCACTTGGCCTCCAGCCCAAGAACCTTTGTAGAGAACGTACTCTGAGGAGCCAAAGGCACGGGGTGTCCCATGCTTGGGATTAAACAGAGCCTTGGTCCCTGAGCCCCACCCCAGCTACAGGACTAGTCCCCTTCCTGCCCCCACGCCTCCAGACCTTCACGATGTTTTGCAGCACCACAAGGTTGGGCTCCTTATCCTCACACACCAAGGCCTTCAGCATCTCATCCATGGTTTTCAGCGTCTGCATGCAGAGCAGAGGAGAAACCAGAGCAAGTGGAGTTACCCAGCCAGGTGATGAACCAATGCCCTGGCGTGTGACACCCCCCCAGGTCATAGCAGCCCCTGGTATTACAGCTCACCACTCACTTGTACCCGCAGAGACCTACTACAAACTCCTCCTGGCAACAGGGCCCCACCTGTCTTTGCTCTCCCCAGAAAGCCCACTGCACACAGTCTATCCCACTGGGAGAGTCAGACAGGACTCCACATTTGGAGGGCAGATTTCCAGCCAAGCTTCGGCTCCCCTGGCCTATGTGCACCTGAAGCAGCCGATCTCAGGCCTGTGCCCCCAGCCACGCATGGGGGATGAATGTGCTTGTAAAGGGAGTGTCTGTTCCCCACTAATTGTCGGTGCATGTGAAGGATAAATGCCTACTACTGCTACCCTAGGAGGGAGTTACTCCTTTATCTGGGCCTGTGCTTTGGGGCCTGTGCTTTGGTGCTGCAGGTCCTGCGCTGAAGTCCTGTCGGGGAGCTGTGATCATTACACTCTTATGCCAGTGCCAGGTAACCCAGGGGACAGTACACGAGCGAGTGGCAGGATTCCCACTCGGTTTGGGACGGCTCAACATGGCCGGTTTGGGGCTTACTTTGGTGTAGAGAGCAGCCTCCACCTCCTCCATGGTGTGTGCTGGAGGCAGGGAGAAGATGCTGGAGAAGCAGGTGGTGAGCAGCCTGGGTCGTGTCAGGAGCCACACCGATAGCTTCACTTTGCTAAGAGAAGAGACACATGCGGATTTGGGGTCTGAGGCGGGACTGATGTGCTAATATTGCCCTCAGGCTCCCAGGACATGGAAACACCTGCGGGGGCTCCAGCTGGCGGGTGGCAGATGAGAACAGGCCAGGGGGTGGTGGAAGGAGTTGGTGCTGCCTTCTCCCATACCAGCAGGCAGGGACTTAGTGTAGCCTGCAGCTGTCTGCTGTGACCCCACCAGCACTCACCGGCTGGGGCAGAGATCGCTGTGCTTCACCGAGAAACAACATCCTGCAAATGGCATGGACAGGAGACTAGAGCCTGCTGGCACCAGCGCCTCTGAACCCAGCGGCCACAGTGCAGAGGAGCCTGCCAGTCCTGCCCGCTGGGGCAAGAGACCCTCCCACCACAGCCGTCTGCACTGCGGCTGCACAGTCCAGGCCAGCACAGAGATGCTGCATCAGCCCGCTGCCGGGCAGAACCGAAGCAGGGATCTAAGCTCTGCCCCTGCCCATTGCTCTCAGCCTGCTGGACAGGGCACACAGCTGTGTGCAGGGGGGCAGGAAGGTGGGGACAGCCCAGACAGCATTAACCTCTTCACCCCACTGCCAGAGCATGGCCCCAGCACATGCAATGAGGTGCCAGGTGACTACTTGAGCTGCCCCTGCAGGACAGAGCCGCCCCTCGTGGCAGGCGGCAGCCAGTGAGGAACAGCTACGCCCAGTGCTGGCGCAAATCCCGCCCCTCTCACCCCGCAGAGGCGCAATCATGGCCAATGCCGTTGCCTGCCCCGTTGTCAGGAAGCCAGTGCTCAGTGGGAGAGTTGCTCCAGCTCCTGCCCCACCTCCCTTCCCATTCCTGGGAACTAATTGAGCCAACAGCGAGAGCCCAGCTCCAGCCCGCAGCATCCATCACCTTCCAGGCGCCTGATGGGCAGGCTTCTGGGAAGCTCAGAGCAGGGCACTAGCGGCACTGAGAGAGAGTCCCCATGGCACAGGCAGTGCCAAGTGCCAGGGCTCAGCCTGCCCAGCCTCTCAGCCACTGGGAGTCGCTGAGCTGCCAGTGTGACGCAGCTGGCACTGACTCCAATCGCTCCGCTCCAGCAGCACCTAACTGCCCCTCTCCCCTCAGAGGGGACTGGTCCTGCCTCCCACGCCCCCTCCCCCATATCTTCATAAGGCCACGTGGAGAGGTCACCAGGCACCGAAGGATCCTCCACCACCTACCCACTGGTGCCAGTCCACATGCACCAGCACCATCATCTGGTGCCACATTTCCTGGGGGAATCAGAAGATGGGGGAGGAGCAGAGGGGGGAATGCTCTGGAAAACTGGCCATGCCAAGTGGCTGGCATGTCTGGCTGCATGTAGCACTGGCTGGGGCTGGGCCGGGCAGGCTGGGTACCTCAGCTTCATGATGGCGAGCATTGCTTGCTGACGCATCACGCCGGTCAGGGAGTCGACGGACTCGTGATCAATCAGCTCCTGAGGAGACAATGTGGGGAAATGCCAGCTGGGCTCCAAGCTCCTGCAAGGCTCCGACAGGGGAGCAAAGCGCAGGGCCTGCAACACGTGGGCTCAGCAGCCAGGTCGTCCTACTGCAGGCTTGATGGTGTGCAGGGCTCCAGCCAGGGAGCGCAGTGCAGGGCCTGTGCTCAGTGTCCCAGTGTCACGCGCCAGTGCTCTGCAAAGGCTCCATCAGCATTATCACCCAAGGACTCCACCTGAGATCAGGCCCCCTTGTGCCCGGTGCTGCACACACACAGTGAGAACCAGTCCCTGCCCCAGTTCGCTCTCGAGCTAACTAGACGAGACAAGGCATGGGAGAGAAATTGAGGCACAGAGGGGGAAGTGACTTGCCCAAGGTCTTACTGCAGACCTGGGAGTAGAATCCCGGTGTGCTGAGCCCAGCCCACTGGACCACCCACCAGCCCACGCTGTCCCACGTTCAGGGAAGGGAGGTTAGCTCTGGAAAGCTTTCTGCAGGTGCTGGAGAGCAAAGACTTTCCAAATCTACGGAGCAGATTTGTTGCTAGTTCCCTAGTGGGCACTGACTGCGGAGTGTTGGGGCTCTGGGCAGGGAGACTGGCGTACACAGAGCGACCTGGTGACTTGGGAAGCTGGGTGCAAGGGAACAATCTACATTTCAATACAGTTATATGTTTAGGAACAAAGACGGCAGGCCTCACCCACAGCATGGGGGGCTCTAACCTGGGAAGCGGTGACTCTGGAAAAGACTTGGCAGTCATGGTAATCAGCTGCCCATGGCGCCCAGTGCGAAGTTGGGGCCAAAGGGTTAATGCCATCCCAGGATGTACAAACAGGGCAATCTCCAGTTGTTAGAGAGGTTATTTTCCCTCTGTATTTGGCACTGGTGCGACCGCTGCTGGGATCCTGTGTCCAGGTCCGGTGCCCACAATTCAAGGAGAATGTTGATAAATTGGAGGGGGGTCAGAGAACAGCCCCAAGAGTGACTGAAGGACTGGGAAACATGCCTGATAGTGAGAGACTCAAGGAGCTCAATCAGTTCAGCTTAACAAAGAGAAAGTTACAGGGTGACTTGATGACAGTCTGTAAGTACCTACAGGGGAAGCAAATACTGGATAATGGGCTCTTCAGTCTGACTCGATCCAATGATTGGCAGCTGAAGTTCGACAAATCTGCAAAGATCTCCAGGCCAGTCACTAAACCCGCCAAGTAACACAGCCCCAGTGTGTGTTTTACTCACCGTTATCTTCTCTACTAGCAGGACTTGGTCCATAAAAGCAGGCAGGCTTCTGAGGCTGCTGATGGAATCCAAGAACTTGAGGTTCTTGGCCTCGTCCTACGCCCCGCAGAGATTAGACACAAACAGGAAGGTTAGCGTGGAAAGGAGCTGCCAGTGGGAGAGATGTCAGAAAGCTTCCCCCCAGTGCTGCTCAGGCTTTGATATGCCAAATGGCAGAAGGTCATTCATCCGGCAACAGGAGTGACTATCTGGGGAGGGCAGGGCAGCTCTGTATGAAACCGGACCAGAGAGGGAGCAGATCTCACGGGGTAGGTGTCAGAGAGGAACTGCAACATGGCAGCTAAGCAGCCAGACAGTGTTAGCAGGGGCTTGACAGAGTGGGAGGAACATCTGGGTGGGACACCCTGACACCCCAATATTCGCCACTGTCATGTCATTAGGATATGTTTTGTACAAAGTACATATTGTAAGGTATTGTAAAAGTCTTTATCTGCTAGACATTAATGTCTCGTTGGATTGTATGTCCTATCGCTGTATGTGCAGTTATGAAGTTCAGCTATGTATGTGTTCCTGAAACACGTTGTGAGGTTCAAAACAGCCTATCAGATACAACAGTAAAAATGCCAAACAATGGCTTCTTGAGGAAATGCACACAAACAGCATAGAAACCTCTTCGAGATAACGCTACACAGTGGGAACTGTTGGACCCAGGTCGCAGCAAAAGAGTTTTCCAGCAGGTGGGAAGAGGAGATAAAAGGGGAACAATGACATCGGGGGGACCTCACGCTCCCTGCAATAAGACACCTGGAAACACCTGAGGACCAAAGATTGAACTATGAGAAGTGATGGTCTCAGGCTGAAGAGAGATTCCTAACCTGTGTAAGAAAACCTGGGAAATCCAAGCTGCACAGCAAAGAATCTTAAGAATCTGCCAGCCTGCGAATTTGCTAGTGTAGATCCTATCTATCTAGTGTGGAAAGCTTAGTTTGTATGTTGTGTTTATTTACTAAGGTAATCTGCTTTGTTCTGTTTGCTATCTCTTAGAACCTCTTAAAATCTACCTCTTGTAGTTAAGAATCTTATTTCTTGTTTATACCATAACCCAGTTTGTACAATTAGTAACTGGGGGGAGGGGCAAAGAGTTGGGCATGCCTCTCTCCACATCAAGGGAGGAGTCAAATTTCATAAAACCTTTGGGTCTGTACTCCAAAGGAGGTGGGCACCAGAGTACTGGGACAAGCCCCTTCAGCTGAGTCTTCCCAGAGCTGATCTCAGGGTCTGTGTCTTTCTGCAGCTGGGTGTGGCCCTGCCTGAGTGTATGGCTGAAAGTGGCTTGTGAGCTGAGCCCAGGGCCGCCCAGAGGATTCGGGGGGCTGGGGCAAAGCAATTTCAGGAGCCCCTTCCATAAAAAAATAGTTGCAATACTATAGTATCATGTATTTGGAAATGTAAAAAATAACCAGTGAAATACATTCAAAAATTAATTTTTAATAATTTGAAAATACACCTCTACCTCGATATAACGCTGTCCTGTGGAGCCAAAAAGTCTTACCGCATTATAGGTGAAACCGTATTATATCGAACTTGCTTTGATCCACTGGAGTGCGCAGCCCCACCCCCCGCAGAGCACTGCTTCACCGCATTACATCCGAATTCGTGTTATATTGGGTAGTGTTATATCGGGGTAGAGGTATACACGAAATACATGATTTTAAAACATTCAATGCTTTAATGTGTGTGTCATAACTATAAAGGGAAGGGAACTGCCCTCCTGTGTACAATACTCTAAAATCCCTCCTTGGCAGAGACACTAAAATCCTTTTACCTGTAAAGGGTTAAGAAGCTCAGGTAACCTGGCTGACACCTGACCCAAAGGACCAATAAGGAGACAAGATACTTTCAAATCTTGGGGGCGGGGAGGAGGCTTTTGTTTGTGCCCTTTGTTTTGGTGGTGTTCGCTCTTGGGACTAAGAGGGACCGGACATCAATCCATGTTCTCCAAATCTTTCTGAACAAGTCTCTCATATTTCAAACTTGTAAGTAACAGCCAGGCAAGGCGTGTTAGGTTTAACTTTGTTTTCTCAACTTGTAAATGTTCCTTTTTGCTAAGAGGATTTACCTCTGTTTGCTGTAATTTTGAACCTAAGGCTAGAGGGGGTTCCTCTGGGCTCTATGAATCTGATTACCCTGTAAAGTTATTTTCCATCCTGATTTTACAGAGATGAGTTTTACCTTTCTTTCTTTAATTAAAAGCCTTCTTTTTAAGAACCTGATTGATTTTTCCTTGTTTTAAGATCCAAGGGGATTGGATCGGTGTTCACCAGGGACTTGGTAAAGAAGTTTCTCAAGACTATCTAGGGAAGGGAGTTAGTATTTAGGAGTGGTGGCAGCAAAACCAGATCTAAGCTGGTAGTTAAGCTTAGAGGTGTTCATGCAGGTCCCCACATCTGTACCCTAAAGTTCAGAGTGGGGAAGGAACCTTGACAGTATATATACATTTGCAATTACATAATGGGCTGTCGCTGGGGGATGGTGATGGTTGGTGCCAATGGGCCGGCGCTGCCTGGGGGTGGTGCTGCTGTTGCCCAGGGCTGGGTGGGGAGCTGGGCTCAGGGTTGGGGGGGCCTGTCAGGAGGGTGTCCAGCTCAGAGGGGCTTACCATGCTGCTTACTCCCACCTCCGCACTCTCCCAGAGCCTCAGAGCGCGCCGCGTCCAGGAGCTTTCCTGGCCCCTGGACAGCACTGCAGCAGCCTGGCTCATCGGGACCTGAGCTCACAGCCCCGCCCCCTTACCATGTGGCTCTGAGCAGGAGGTGCTCAGGCCATGCCCCCTTACCATGTGGCTCTGAGCGGGAGGTGCTCAGGCCCCGCCTCCTTACCATGTGGCTCAAGCAGGAGGTGCTCAGGCCCCGCCTCCTTACCACGCAGCTCTGAGCAGGAGGTGCTCAGGCCATGCCCCCTTACCATGCAGCTCAAGCAGGAGGTGCTCAGGCCCCGCCCCCTTACCATGCAGCTCAAGCAGGAGGTGCTCAGGCCCCGCCTCCTTACCATGCAGCTCAAGCGGGAGGCGCTCTGGCCCCGCCCCCTTACCACGTGGCTCCACGTGGGAGGAGCTCAGGCCCCGCCCAAGCCACGCTGCTTTAGCTCTGTCCAGGGCCACTCCTGGAGGCGGTGCGCTGAGGCGCCGGGGGATGGGGGCAGGCGGAGGGAGCCTCCGGCATTCTCGTGGGGGCCTCTGCGTGGCCCGGGGCCTGGTGCAAATTGCCCCACTTTTCCCCCCCTTCTGGGTGGCCCTGCCCAAGCCCAGCAAGACAAGGTAAAGGGGGCCCAGGCTGGCAGAACAGGCGGGCTCAGTGGTATCCCGATACATCAGGTGGCACCTCAAAGGGGCTGGAAATTGAAAGTAGACAAATTCAAACTGGAAATGTACGTTTTTAACTGAGAAAGTAATAGACCATTGGAACAACTGAGTAAGTGGCATGGTGGGTGACCTTTTGTAACTCAAGGCAGGACATTTTTAAGATGCTTTAGTTTAAACAGGAATTATTCGGGGGCTGGTCTCTGGCCTGTGTTCTACAGGAGGTCACAGTGGTCCCATCTGGCCTTAGAATCCATGCGTCTCCCGGAGAAGGGCGGATGGTGCATGTGGACAGGGCACTAGCTGACAGGTCAGAGGAGGGCTCTTAGTACCTGTTCATTGCTCGTTAGAAAGGCGTTGATGTAGTCCAGGGCCTCTTTGTGCTCCCAGTCTAGCCTCCTCAAGCAGGCGTTACAATAGACTGGTGAATCTGATCAAAGACAGAGCGGTGGTAATACCTGGGTCTGCCAAGCTGCAGACTGGGTGACAGAGATCTTAGAGAAAACCCTTACCCCTCACTCCCGCCCCAGCAGGGGAGCAGCCCCGATGCACAGCAGGGTCTGGCACAGCGATTCCTGGATTCCCCACCTCTTTGCTGCCCAGCCCAGCAAAGATCCAGTCAGAGCCCTGGTTCCCAACAGCCACCCCACTTCCCCGCCCAGCATGCAGGCTCAGTCTGGGGATTTGGGGCGTCACATCTGGAAGGAGGGATGATGTCAGGCCATGAGTGGTGTCCCAACTCTCCAGGCCATTGCTGGAGGGGGCAGAGGGACTGGCAGTGAATTGGTCTGGTCCTCGTGTAGGAGAGGGAACAGTTGCCCAGTCTGTGTGAGAGATGGGGACCCAGAGCCTGCCCGTTCTGCTTGTTCTGACTGCCTCTCCTGCCACCAACAGCCAGCCAGAGCCATCGGGTGTAACCTGGGCAGGCACTGGGCTCCCATCGTCAACACTCCCCCCCAAATGCCCTGTGCTGGGACATACAACAAAGGAGCCAGCAGATGGGGCTGCAACACCAGGGGGCATCTTATGCTCTGGCGGTGCCCTGCAATCCTAGGCTTTAACAACCCACCCTGCACCAAGTAGCCCCTTCAACGGGTGGAAAATATCTTCCAACCCTGCAGCGTGACAGATCAGGGTGGGCGATTCAGTCAGTCTCCACCCCATGCTTCAGCTGCCGTTTCTAATGCCCCAATCAGCTCTAGAGGCTGCAGCTGCTGCCAGCAGGAGGGGCCATTCCCCCCTGCCGGGGTTTTCCTGTCTCTCCATCTCATGGCAGCCCAGAGCAGTACAAGATCTATGGACCTTCTCCCCCCAGTGACACCCTAGTCCTGCCACCCAACCCCCAGAGGGGCCAAGCCCCACCGCAATGCAGGGCCATGGCCCCGGCCATTTCTGCAGCCCCCTCCGCCCACCCAGGAGGCGCCCACTCACCGGCACGGAAGGGCTGAGGCACACACAGCTCCTGCTTCCGCTGTGGGCTCTTTCGCCAACTCTTCCGTTGGGGAGGTTTCGTCTCCTCCCAGGCACGGATGGGCTTTGAGGGGGCCTTGGGGACTTCCTCAGCCATCCTGCAAGAAGCCAGGACAAGGCATTGCTTGTGAGTGACGAGAGGCGACTGTCCCGTTCAGCATCAGGGCCAGCCCAATTATTTCTGTTCCACCAGCGCCTACAGATGCCAGCTGAGATCAGGGCCCTGTTGCACCAGGTGCTGCAGACAATCCTTGGGCCACAGGGCTCAGACTCTAACTAGCCAAGGCAGCCAGCAGGGAAACAAGTGAAGGGATGTGCTCAAAGTCACCCAGCCAGTCAGCAGGACAGGCAGGATTAGAACCCAGGTCTCCTTATGCCCAGCCAGCACCCCATCCCGCAGGCCAAACGGCCTCCCTGGGTCACTCCCACCTCTCCTTCTGCTGGTTCACAAGCTGCACAGCAGACAGGCTGGATCCAGCCACTCAGGATTCTTCCTGCCCAGGGAAATTACCCTAATCCCTTCCCCCAGGAATATTGGGGCCATGGCAGTTCCCAGGTGGGCGAGGCCAGGGGGGTGGGGCAGCTGGGGCGGGCTCGTGAGCAGCAGGAGTTGCTCACCCCCCCCCCCCCCGTGAAAGGGCAGGAGCAGAAGGTGGGAGAGCAGCAGAGAGGCTGGTACCTTCTCTTCCAACGTGCCCAACCTCAATTGCATTTATCCTGACCACCCCCTGCAGGGCAGGGCCTGGCTGCTACCCCCCACTGAACAGACAGGGAACTGTGGCACAGAGGGAATAAGGGACTTGCCCAAGGCTACACAGACTATCTCTGGCAGAGCTGGGAAATGGCCATGGGTCTCCTGGGTCCCAGGCTGGCACCTTCTCTTCCAACCTCTTGCCCCCTTTGTCCCTGGTTCAGTGTGAGCTGAGAGAGCTCTCTGGGGCACAGGAGCTGGCTTGTGCCCAGATGGAACAACGTTACCTATTGCACAGATCTCACTTTTCCCAAACATTGAAAATGCTGCTAAAACCATCCCAGGGCCCGCCAGGATCCCTGCAGCTGGTCATTGCAAAGTTGTGAACTGTTCCCTGGCCTCCCAGAGTGGGGCAGTGGGAGAGGGTGGGGCTGGCCCAAGGCCCTGCTGGATGGCGGCTCATGTGTATGGGGTCCCAGTGCTACAAAGCTGTGTGCCAGGGGCCACACTTTCTGGGGGGTTCACGGCTCATCTCTCCAAGGCCTGGGTGGCAGCAGCCGCTGGAAAGCATCCCAGGCCTGATTCCCCCCATGATGGGTCTCCTAAATGGCCCCTGCTCTGGGGGGCTCTATTCCTCACTCAATGTCTCCTGCTGACTCTCCAGCAGCTGCACGGCAGGTGTCCTAATGCAGCCCTAGCCCTGTCCAGAGCTCAGGGGCACTGTCCTGGCATCGGACTGTCTTGGTAAATAGAACAATGGCTCCTGGCAACCTGAGAATGCCTGTTCCCCTGGCATCCTCAGTGCCATTCCCTATGGAAGTGATGGGGTCAGCAAAGGTGATGGAGGTGGTCAGGCCTAGCTCGCTAATGACATTCCAGGTGCAGGGGGCGAGGTGCAGAGCCAGGGAGGAGATTGGGGAGGCAGGAGTGGGACATTGTGATGTGGCGCGGGCGGGAACTAGCTCCCCACAGCTGAATGCTCCGCAACACTGGCGGATTCAGATCCAAACCTAGATCAGGCTCCAAATTCACAGCTGGCCCCTCCCCCCGATCCAGAGCGGCTGAGACTCCAGCGCTCTGTGGAAGAGACCAACAAACACCAGATCCTGGGGTGGGCTTCCCCCAGAGACAATCTCGTGCTTGGAAGGGAGATGCCCAGAGCCGGCAGCTCCACCACTCACGCTCGCAGCTGCCTGGGAATGAGCCAGGATCAGAGCATCGGATAGCGCGCAAAGCCCAGATCAGCACCCCCAGGCCTGCGAGGGACCCGCACCGTCTGGGGGTGGTTGATTTCACCAGAGAGGGAGCTTCCCACAGACTCTCCAGCTCCCTCACCTCTCATGCTTCTTCCCATTTGCCTTTCTTCACTGCCACATGGACCAAGTTGGCCACCAGCTGCGTCCCTGTCTGGACACTTTCCTGGCCCCATCATGGCAGTGGCTGAGCAGAGGTGGCCAATAGAAGATTCTCCTACCTGGAGTCAGGGGTGGGCAGAAGACTGTGTGTAAATGGGCCACCCACTTTCTGCTGCCGGTGGCAGAGCTGAAACGGCTGGCTCAGCGTTCCTCAGCAGCACGTGCCGGCTCTCGCTCTGCCAGAGCCAAGCCTGGCAGTGAGGGGATGAGGCTGTGCCAGCCAGCAGGGGGCATGTCACAATGGGCAGGCGAGTCACAAGCCAGCCAGTGTGTGACTCCCCAGCCATGGGATGCCCCAGCCCAGACTGGTTCTGGCCTCGCAGGGTTTAAGAGCCTGTCCTTCCCCACCAGGGTCATGGGAGGGACCTTCCACTCCCCACAGTCACAGACGTTCGGCTGGAAGGGACTGCTGGACTTGTCTAGTCCCAGCTCCTGCAGACCCCAGGCCAGAGCCCCTCCCTGCGTCCATGCAGCTGAAGCCAGGAGGTTGCCGGATGGATCCCTGAGTGGAAGAATCACTTCCATCCCGGCTCCTCCTCCTCGTGACAGTACAGAACGGGGGTTCCCGAACTCTCTCCTCCTCCAGCTCCCAGCCCATGCTTTAAGAGCAGCCCCCCGCCCAACTGAGTCTCAGGCCTTGCTAGCCACTCAGTGCCACCGCAGTCCCAGGAGATGATTGTTGCGGGGGTCTCAGCCCAGGGAAGGCAGTGACTCCTAGAAGCAGGGAAAGCAGCAGCACCATAGCTCAGGGAAGTCTGGCAATGCCAGTGGCTGGCTGGGGTCTGACAGCCCAGGCACCCAGAGCAGATTGTCAAAGGCCAAAACCCTCTCACCACCGGCTCTGTAGCTCCCCCTTGCTTTTGGTCTGTCTTAGGCACCATCCTGGCCCTCATCCCCATGGCATCAGAGCACTGCCCAACCTCGATTGCATTTAATCTAACCACCCCCTGCAGGGCAGGGCCTGGCTGCTACCCCCCACTGAACAGACAGGGAAGTGTGGCACAGAGGGAATAAGGGACTTGCCCGAGGCCACGCAGAGTATCTGTGTCAGAGCTGGGAAATGACCATGGGTCTCCTGGGTCTCAGACTGTTGCCTTTGTCAGGCAGGAGCAAGTTCCTGGCCCTGGGTGATGTTGAGCAGACTGAGCTGCTGCTGTGAGACTGATATAGCTGCTCTGGGAGTCACAAGGCCAGTTCCTGGCTTGTGGATTGGCTGGAGCCCAGCACAGGAGGGACTCAGCCCCTTACAAATGGCTCCCAGGGCGCTTGGCTCCCGGCCCCGCTGGGTACTGACATGCCAGGTGCAGAGGGTGAGGTGCAGCGCCAGGGAGGAGATTGGGGAGGCAGGCACACTGAGGTGGGGCTGAGCGGGCAGGTGCTGAGGAGCTGCGGCTGGCTGGCCAGCAGAGAGGAGGAGCAGCAGCTCGGCTCTGGAGGGCCCAGCTGCAGTTCCACACTGGGCGCTGCCAGAGCCTGGCAGGTGGCTGGCTGAAGTGGCACGCTGTGCTATGGTGTGGGCAGGAGCTAGCTCCCCACATCTGAACGCTCCGCAGCACCGGCGGATTCAGATCCAAACCCGGATCTGGCTCCAAATTCACAGCTGGCCCCTCCCCCCAATCTGGAGTGGCTGAGACTCCAGCGCTCTGTGGAAGAGGCCAACAAATGGCAGCTCCTGGGGTGGGCTTACCCCCCGCCACAAGGCAATCTCGTGCTGGGAAGGGAGATGCCCAGAGCTGGCAGCTCCACCACTCACATTCCCAGCTTCCTGGGAATGAGCCAGGATTAGAGCCCTGGGTAGCGCGCAAAGCCCGGATCAGCACCCTCAGGCCTGCGAAGGACCCACACTGTCTGGGGGTGGTTGATTTCACAAGAGAGGGGGCTTCCCACAGACTCTCCAACTCTCTCACTGTGACAAAGTGGGACTGTTCTTAATGTTTCCTCTGAATACTGTAGGGGTGCCTCAGTTTCCCCTCTGCATTTCTTAAGTCTCTAGGTGGTGGGATAAAGGCCAGTGTGCATAAATGGCTGACACTGTTTCCGGGCAGCTAATGGCCGGGGCCCTTCCCCCCTGCAAGGGGATGCTAAAGGTGTTGGAGAACAAAGAGATCAGGTGACCTCCTGGCCCGGGAAAGAGACAAAGGCCAGAGAGCAGGGGCTGGAGAGTTTCCGTTTGGAGCTGGCTGGGGATGAGGAGTGAAGTGCAGACGTGGGTGTCTGGCTCACTGCCCCCCAAAATGGACCCGGCTAAGGGGTCCTGTTCTCTGGACCTACAAGCTCTGTTTTAGACCGTGTTCCTGTCATCTAATAAACCTCTATTTTACTGGCTGGCTAAGAGTCCCATCTGACTGCGAAGTGGGGGTGCAGGACCCTCTGGCTTCTCTAGGACCCTGCCTGGGCAGACTTGCTGTGGGAAGCACAAGGAGGGGCAGAGGATGCTGAATGCTCCAAGGTCAGACCCAGGAAGCTGGAAGCCCTGTGAGCTTCTGGCCCAGAAGAGCCTGCTCACAGAGAGGAGACTTCACCAGACTCCTGACTGGCTTCATAGGGAGCAGCTCCAGAGTATTGCCCAGGGACTCCATGACACACACCTCTTATGCTTCTTCCCATTTGCCTTTCATCACCCTCACATGGCCCATGTTGGCCACCAGCTACCCCCCTGTCTGGACACTTACCTGGCCCCATCATAGCAGCGGCTGGGCATGCGGGTGTTGTTGAATTTAGTGTCTCAACCCCCCCATGGAGCAGGGACTTGCTCTCCCTAGTTTGCTCAGGCCCAGAGTGTCAAGGACTCATCTGATCTCACTCAGAGCTGGGAACTGAACACATCTCTCCTGAGTCCCAGCCCAATGCCTCACCTACCAGCCTGTGCCGCCTTCCATGCCTTGCCACCAGCCCCGCTAAACCCTCCTCCTTGTCTCCGTCCCCTCTGGGCTTGACTGGTGCGACCCCTTCTGTTTAGCCGCCCCAGACTCCCTCCTGTGCACATGCCGCTGCCCACTTCCTCACTGGCACCGGGCTAGACAGCCAGCACCAGGGCACTTGGCAGCCAGGCGCTCGCAGAAGGCTCGGTGTGGCTGGCGATGCAATGGAAAAGCAGAGGTGGGCAATAGAAGATTCTCCTACCTGGAGTCAGGAGTGGGCAAAAGCCGGTGTGTATATGGTCCACCCACTTTCTGCTGCCGGTGGCAGAGCTGAAACGGCTGGCTCAGCGTTCCTCAGCAGCACGTGCCGGCTCTCGCTCTGCCAGAGCCAAGCCTGGCAGTGAGGGGATGAGGCTGTGCCAGCCAGCAGGGGGCATGTCACAATGGGCAGGTGAGTCACAAGCCAGCCAGTGTGTGACTCCCCAGCCATGGGATGCCCCAGCCCAGACTGGTTCTGGCCTCGCAGGGTTTAAGAGCCAGTCCTTCCCCACCGGGGTCATGGGAGGGACCTGTGACGGGTTGGATCACAGAACCCCCCCGGGAGCTGCCACCTCATGTGCCAAGACTACCTCTGCTCCTGTTTTCTCTGCCAGCTCAGGACTCCAGCACCCTGTCTTGCTAAGCCAGACACTCCCGTCTGCTCCAACAAAGACCCAGGGTCTGAATTACTTGCCCCAAAGCTGCAGGTTTACCTGAAAATAGCTCACAGAAGTGTGTTTGTCTTTAGCACTCAGATGCCCAACTCCCAATGGCGTCTAAACCCAAATAAATCCGTTTTACCTTGTATAAAGCTTATGCAGGGTAAACTCATAAATTGTTCACCCTCTATAACACTGATAGAGAGAGATGCGCAGTTCTTTGCTCCCCCAGGTATTAATACATACTCTGAGTTAATTAATAAGTAAAAAGTGATTTTATTAAACACAGAAAGTAGGATTTAAGTGGTTCCAAGTAGTAACAGACAGAACAAAGTAAGTCACCAAGCAAAATAAAATAAAATGCACAAATCTATGTCTAATCAAACACTGAATACTGATAAGATCCTCACCAGTTCCGGAAGGCTCCCTTTTACAGACTAATCTCCTTTTAGCCTGGGTCCAGCAATCACTCACACCCCTTTGTTGCAGTTTCCTCCAAATATCCTGGGGGTGGGGAGGCTCTCTCTTTAGCCAGCTGAAGACAAAATGGAGGGTTCTCCCAGGGGTTTAAATAGACTTTCTCTTGTGGGTGGAGATCCCCCTCCTCACTCCTATGGAAAGTCCAGCTCCAAGATGGAGTCCTGGAGTCACCTGGGCAAGTCACATGTCCATGCATGACTCACAGTCTTTACAGGTAGAAGCCATTGTCCACATGATATCTTGCATGTCTCCAGGAAGACTTCTTATGGGGACTGGAGCATTCCAAGAGGCATTGTTCCCCAAGTGCTTCCTGATCGGGTACTTAGCCTTGCGAATTCCTTCCTAAAGAAGCTGACCAAATGCCTCACAAAGCTTACTTAGAAATCAAGCAAGTATACAGCCAATATTCTTAACCTCAAGTAGAAAATGATAGATGTGTCCAAATAGGATGACTAGATATAGTAGACCATAACCTTTACAGAGATATGTTACATGGCACAGGCAGCACAAAACATATTCCAGCTATGTCCTATTTTCATAAAGACTTATGGGAGGTACCGTCACAGGACCTTCCGCTTCCCACAGTCACAGACGTTAGGCCAGAAGGGACCACTGGGCTCATCTAGTCCCAGCTCGTGCAGACCCCAGGCCAGAGCCCCTCCTCGTATCTATGCAGCTGGAGCCAGGGGGTTCCCCAGATCCCCGAGTGGGAGCATCAGTTCCATCCTGGCTCCTCCTCCTTGTGACAGCGCAGAATGGGGGTTCTTGAACTCTCCCTACCCCCAGCTCCCATTCCCAGCTCACACGGGCGGCTCTTTGCACCTGCCCAAGCTGCTGGGTGCCTTGGCCATGGGATGTAAAACGGCCCCATCTCTGCTTCCCCTTCCACCACGGCAACAACACACAAGCTGCTTTAAGAGCAGCCTCCTACCCCTCCCCACCAGCTGAGTCTCAGGCCTTGCTAGCTGCTCAGTGCCTCGGCAGCCCCAGGAGATGATTGCTGCGGGGGTCTTGTGTGACATTATGAGTCTGATCTAATATCTCACTGAAGAAAAACAGGGCCAGAAAGAGTTAATTAACTCGCAGACTAACCTGACCCAGGGCTGAATGTTAGAAACTGGTTAGGAAGATGTGTAAATGAACAGAGCTTTGAAATGCAGGTCTGCATTGTTAGAGGTAGAAGGGTAGGTGTTTGCTCAGGTCTTGTGATGTAAGCAAACAAGACTTGTTTATTGCTATGGCTTTAATTTAAAGATCAAAAAGGAATATTAACATTTAGGAAGATGCTTGGGTGAAATAGTATTATTTTCTATGTGTCTCTTTGAAGGTTGTGGTAACCCGTATCTGAACTATTTAATGGCTAAATTACCCTGTGTTAATTGCCAGCATGTTTGGGAGAAGGAGCATTAGGCCTATTGTTTTCTCAAGCCAAAAGGCTGCTGGAAATGTATAAGAACCCTAGGACATGATCCTACTTCATCTCAGATCTGCTTTGGGTTTCAAGAGGGGGAAACCTTAAGCCATAAGGATTGAGATCCCCAGTCACTGACTGGAGTCACCCTGAATATGGACATTGGACCATAACCTATGGACTATTTCTAAAAGGACTTTTGGCAACTACAAGCTCACCTCTACTATGTATCTGAACCTCAAGAACTGAATTCAAGTCTGTATGTATATTGGTCTTTTAACCAACACTCTCTCACTTTTCTTTTGTAATAAATTTTAGCTTAGTTAATAAGAATTGGCTATAGCGTGTATTTTAGGTAAGATCTAGTTAATTGGACCTGGGTATGTGGCTGATCCTTTGAGATTGGAAGAACCTTTTATTTTATATGATGAGATAAGATTTTCAGTAATCATCATCATAGCTGGCGTGTGTGTCTGGATGGAGGCTTGAGGTTGGGCACTTTAAGGGAACTGCAGTGTTTGAACTTCTGAGTAACCAGTGAGGTACTGTAGAAGCTGTTCTGTGCTGGCTTGGTAAATCTAAGTATTGGAATAACCACCAGCTTCTGGGGTTTGTCTGCCCCATTCTGTTTGCAGTTCACCCTAATTGAGTGACCTCAGCTGGCTCCCACGGGCAGCACTGTCACATCTTGGCCCAGGGGGAGGCAGTGACTCCTAGAAGCAGGGAGAGCAGCAGCACCATAGATCAGGGAGGTCTGGCAATGCCAGTGGCTGGCTGGGATCTGACAGCCCAGGCACCCAGAGCAGTCTCTGGCCAGAGGCTGCAAAGGGGAGGGATCCAGGGAGCACGGGTCAGCCATGCCCCAGCAGTGCCAGCTGCCACAACCATCCTGGTGGGCCATGGCTGGGCCCCAGGTTACAGCAGCCGTGTGGCTGCTCTCTCACCCTCGGGGAGCCCACTGCGCCCAGAGTCAGGGGGCATCAAGGTGGCACAGACTCACGTTTGCCCCCAGCCCCTTCTGTTTCTGCCCTGACTGTCTGTCAGCCAGTGACAAGGATCAGGGCCTAGGACCCTGGGAAACGCCCCCGGAGTGGCAGGCGGCTGTGGGGTGTCAGTTCAGTTCCATCAGGGTTCGGGATTTACCACTCCTCTCCGGCGTCCATGGGGGTCTCCTCCCTCCCCCCCCCAGGGACCCAGCCAGACTCTGGGCCTCCTTCTGGCGCAGTGTTTGGGGCTGTCAGGCGACCCCTTTAGTGGCGGAGGCTCTGATGCCCGTAGGTTCCTGTTGAATGGGAGCACCCTAGCAGTCAGTGGCTGTTACAGGCTAGCCGGGTAAAAGGTTACACAACGTGTTTCTTCAAGTCGTTTCTCTCTCAACAGAAAATTGACTTTAAAGGTTGTCAGAATAAATCCCATCTGCAATAGAATTAACTGACGTCTAGAGCAGGTCTGCAGTCTCAGTCTCACCTAGTCCCTCACCCCAACCTTTGGAGCGAGGTGTTACTGCAGAATTCTTTAGTCCAAAGGGGGTAAATTACACCAAATAAACTTGTCCCAGAGTAGCCAGCATTCCCTGTATTGCTAACAGAAAAAAAAACAAGGTGACATTCAGTATTACAATATCCTTCAGGTTATCACATAATTAGTCTCTTATTCTTTAATTAATAATTAACTTCATGTTTAATTTCATTTTCCTTAGGAACAAGAACATAAACAAAGATGAACAAATCCTGTATGTTAGTTTGATCTTAATCCCCATTGCCACCAGGTGAACCCTGGGTAAAGTTGTTGCTGACACCAAACCAGGGGAGTTCCGTGAGTTCGTTTTACAGGGGGCTTCTGCCATAAGTGTTGGTGGAAGGGGTCTCCCACCATATGGGAAGGTTTGTGTCATGAGAAAAAGCACCTGTTCTCTAGTGGCACAGGAGGTGGAGGAGACGTGGTGCAGATGCACAAGGTACAAGAGCACAATGCAGAGATAAAAGCTTGCAGTCACGATTCAACCTGCATGTATCCTGCTTACACCCCCTCTCTCTGCCTGGAGGTCGAGGCAGCTCCCTGAGCCTACTCCCTGTTCTGTGAGGGTCTCTAGGTCAGACCCCTAGGGAACCATGTAGGAATAACAGGGAGATGCAGGTTTGTACCTCAGCTGCTGCCTGGCACCAGGGGAGGCCAAAGGGAAAAGGCAGAAATGCCCCAAACATTGTTAGGAAGAACCACAACCAAACGGCTTGTTCCCGGGGGCAGTTTGGGCATTAATGGTGCCATGGAAAGGGAAGGGGTCTGTGATGTCCCAGCCCCCCAGCATTGTCAGTGTTGTCATGGGGATGGGGACGGGGAGCAGAAAGTGGGGCGGGAGAAGAGGGAGTACATGGGTGCATTGGGCCCGTGGGGGGATGGCGAGGGGCTGATCCTAGGGGTGCAGGAGGGTTTTGGAGATGGAGTGAAAGCAGGTTGGGAGCAAATATCAATGGAGGATGGGCTTTTCCTAGGCCTGTGGGAAGTTTAAGGGGGTCTCTTTGAGGTGATTGTCATTGGGGGAGGGGGGGGTACCTGCTCCTCAAGCCCCCGGCCTCCTACATGAGAAAACCAAAGGCTGTTTCAAAAGTTATGGACTCTTAGCCGTAGAGGGCAGGTCCAGTTCTCACTAGAGTCCACAGAAAGAGTCTTCAGCGTCAAGGGGAGGTGGGCCAGGTGCTTAAACAGTAAGACCCCAGTAGCTGCAATCGCATTTGCAGTTTCTACTGGCACCCAAAATTCTAGACAGCCTCCCACCCCGCCATGTGTCTGTTACCGACAGTGTCTTGTCAGCCTGGGACAGGGACAAGCTCCCGGGGAATTAGTGTCCAAGAACTTTCCTTCTCCTAAGTCCTTCAAAAACAGGGAAACCCAGGAGCTCCAGGCCAGAGAGCCCAGCAGCTTCGCGTCCATGAGATCCACAGCTTGGAGCGGAGAGTGACGAACAGGGCGGATTCAGCGCAAACAGATCAAGCAGAGCTGGGGGGCGGCCCAGCTTCTTTCCTGAACCCCAGCGGGGATCTGGGCCTTGGTTCTCAGAAGGGAAAGGTTAGTGCAGTGGGTTCCCCACCTTCTTCACACCGCACCCCCTTCCCGCCTAGCCGAGATCCTGCTCCCCACAGCAATACGGGGAGGGTAGGCTGGGGCAGTGCCCTGGCGTTTGTTCTGTTATGGTGCCCCCCAGGCTGAGAGCCTCAGGCTACTGCATTTAACCCCCTGGCATGTCTTCTCCTCTGCCAGGTACCATGGGGAGGGGACAGCAGGTAAATCAGTAAAGGAACCCCTGAGCTCGGACACCAGCCTGACTTTGGTCTCCCTCACTCTGGCACCCAGGGGAAGGGAGCTGCCCAGTGCGAGGTGAGAGCAAGATCAGAGTCAGCCCTGTGGTCACTGCCATCCCACTTCTGGCACCAGTGGGTTGCAGCCAGTCTGGCCATGGGACCAGGCACTCCAGCCCTGCCTGGGGAAAGCTCCCTCTGATTGGCTGCCTTTGCCACTGCCCTGCCTCCTGGGAAGAGCCGCCAATCAGTGCTGCTGCAGGAAGCAGCCAGAGCTCTGCCCTGCCCCCTTCGCCTCTCAAGAGCCAAAGGGGTTTTGGGGTGGGGTGGGGAGCATCCTGTACCATTCGCACAGGTGGGGAGGGGGAAGGATGGAGAAGAACGAGCCCACAAGCTCAGAGTGGCCCTGTTCCCTCTTCCCCGTGCCCCTCCTGTGAGCAAGGGTCAGTCCACTCCCTGATTCCCTCCTCCATTACAACCCCACAGCATCCTTGTTGTTCCATAGTAACACAGGTTGTCCTTCACCACTCTTGTGTTTCCATAGTGACACCACATTGCCCTGCACCATCCTTGGATCTCCATAGTGACACCACGGCAACAAGGCCCATCCTTGTTCAGAAATGGGGGGACATTTCCTACTCACATCAGTGGCAGCACTGGGACATGTTAAAAAACACTGGATTTTATTGTGTCTGCAGAGAGTGACAGTGGTTTTGGCCAGCTGCCCCATCACATGTTCAGTGGGAGGGAAAAGGACACAGAAGGGATGAAGGGAATGGAAGGGGGTTTTCGCATAAATTAACAGGACTAGAAAAATAAATTAGCTAAACCGTACACTGGTACGTCAGTGCATATAAATAATGTAGCGTGTGAAACTGAGATCGTGTCCAGCTGCTGCTGTCTCAGACCCGGAGGCCATGTTTCTTTAAGGAGTTTTTCTGGTTTTCTTTGTACGTCTTGAACCATTCTGCACTGGGATCGACACAGAATTCCTTCCCCCTCTGCAGCACCACGCTGTGAATAGAGAGAGAAAGGGCCATGAGGCAGGTTCCCTTAGGCACGGGCCAGAGATGCACAGGGACTCTGATCACAGCTCACGTGGCTATGGGGCCAGGGCAGTGACTGTGAGAGCGCTGGGAACGAAGGCGTTTGTCCCTGAAACGGTCGGGTTCTGCAGTGAAATCGGTTCTCTTGAGTGCAGGAGGCTGACAGAGCTGCCTGGCCCCAGGCACAGTGTTGTGGGGCTGCTGCTGTGGCACTTGCCTCCTCCAGCTTTGACACACACCTCAATCCGGACCTGCCACATCTTGTCCTATTGCAATCTGTGCCCCACCCCACCACACACCACCGGTCAATACACCATGATCTTGGCCTGCAGCACTCCCAGCTACTCCAGCACAGCCCCCACCAGCTTTGTCAATGCACTGCGGTCCTAGGCTGGGGTATCCCCTGCCAGTCCAATTCTGGGCTCACGCACGACTCAGTGCACTCAGGCCTAAGATCAGTGCCGCTGACCTCTCTGCCAAGACACCTTGATCCTGATGTGCAGGCGTCCAGAGCTGGGGCAAACACAGAGCTCTTTGGGATCATCTCTCACTACGGCATCGGAACTGATTGAGCCAGGCAGAGACATTCACTGACAGTGACACCTACCCCTCCTCTCACTTTTCTATTGCTCCTTTCCAATGTCCTTTTCTAGAGGAATCTCATCTGTTCACACTGACTATGAGACCCCGCGGCTATCTGCTAATGTGCAACAACACTGGCAGTTCACATACACAATACAACTAGCAAGGGGAGCACATCCCATGGTGCACTGTGCTTCTTTATGGTTACATGTGTCATTCGGTTTTGATCTCCAGTAACTCTTTGGGCAGTAACAGATGATTTATCCCAATGTATTTAGGGCTGGGCTACATAGAAAGTTGCAGCAATTGACATGATTTAGGGAAACCAGTGCAAATACCTGTGGATGCTCTCATGAAAGTGTCGTGTTGCGGGTTGATTAGGAACAAGTTTTGATGGTAACTAAAATAAGCAAGGCCACTGGCATCTGTTTAACGGAATTGGTTTTTAAATCAGACCTTTAATGAAATGGGTGGAACTTTCCATGTAGACCAGCCTTAGTAAAGAAATCCCAGCATAGAAACCACTATTTACCCCTTGCTGCAAAGGGGTATATTCGAGAGCTCGCTCTGCGTGTGAATCATCAGGTGGCGGATTAGGTACAACATGAGCAGCTCCCGGAAAGGACTTTTCTGTCGTGTTTACTGGATCAGATGGAGTTACAGACACAAGAGAAAAGAAAATCATCAAGCCCCGTGCGTCTGCCACCCTGTGAAACTTACATCACGGCCTGGCGGGAGCATCTCCGATCCGTGGGTCTGTCACTCCGGATCAGTTGCGGGGAGATCGGTTTTCGGACAAAATTGCTTGCATAACAGCATGTGTTGGGTTTCCTATCAACTGGAAAGAAGAAAGGAAGCTGCGTGAGTTCTCATACGCTGGATAATAATGAAGAACTGAGGAGACAGGATTAATCATGTGTAATAGTGACTTCAGTAGTGCTGGGGAGCAGCGAAACCTGTCTCTGGGGGTCAGGAGGGAATTATCTGATGCTCCCATTGATACCCCTGAGATTGGATTCATTGATGTTTTGCACTGGAGGGTTTCTGCCTGTCACTGCCACTGAAATATTGCAATTATAATATTCCCAGCTTTGCCACTGAGTCACTGTCGATCTCATTGTTTAGCTGTTTGCCTCTCTGTTTCTCTCTTTCCCCACTGGTAGCATGGGGACAAGGATGTTAACACCCCTGCCGGGGGCGGGGGCAGTGGTTTGCAGGGGTTAATTAATTTATGTTGATTGTAGCAACCTGCATGGAACTTGGAGGGAGGAGCTCAGTTTGCAGGAGGCTGCAGTCTGTGTGCACATGGCTTGAATGCTCCTTGCAGTTGCAGGATCTCGGTGATAGAGATCTCTTAATAGAGAACCAGCTTAGTTTCAGAAACAGGGAGTCCTCTCATGTTACCCAGCACGCGGGACATGAAACATCAGCACAGCCTTTCAGGCCCTCGGATGAAACGTGATCAATTTCTCAGCACTGGTGTTTGGGTTAGTTCGGATCCCAAAGCGTGGGTGTAGCGGGGTGGTCACCCCGCTCAGGTCCAGAGGGGTTAAAAACAGCCCTGAGAGGGGGGTGTGACTGGAGAAAGCAGCTTTTAGGTTGGGCTGATTGGGGGAAGTGGCTGCAGCTGGGGCCATGCCCCAATCAGGCCCAGCTGGCCCCTGTAAGAGGCAGTGAGCCAGGAGCCCAGTCAGGCTCCCTCTGGCTGAAGAGGGAGAAGGGCCTGGCTGAGGGAGCTAGAGACAGGGTATTGGGGTGGAGCAGGGCTGGGGAAAGGCAGAGGAGCTGGGGAGCTCCTTCCTGGAAAGCCCCAGGCTGCGGCCTAGCATTGGGCTAACAGGTACTGGGGCTTGCAAAGGGCAGCCCAGGGGTAGGCCAAGGCAGCAGGTCCAAACCCTCCTTGCCAGTGCTGAGTGGCTGATACTGCAGTCTGCCCCAGGGCGTGGGGCTAGACGATAACTGGCAGTAGCCTGATACTGAGGCAAGGTGGGGATAGTGGGTGGGGGTTCCCCAGGGAGGGGAAACCCTAAGACTGAGGAGTTACTGCCAGGGGGCAGTGCCCCAGATAACGGGCACTGGGTCTGGGAGGGATGCGGGGACCAAGTGGTAGCGGAACACCGGCCTGCAGAGGACGCTCCGGGGGCTAGAGAGCTAATTCCCGGAAGAGACCAGCAGGAGGCGCCGCAGGGGTGAGTCCGCACGTCTCTAGTGGGACACCTGGACTGGGAGCTCCCCACGCTCTGCTGGGCCCGAGCTCATGCCCATTCCCTGGGGAGGCACTAGATCAGGGCCAGGCAGCCTTGAGCAACCAGGGTGTGCGGGGAAAGAAGTAGCTGAGTGGAACTGAACTATGGGCAGCCTGGGAGATCTCTGGTCTCCCTGGCTGTACGGGTGTCCCATGTGGTTCCAGTCTTGTGCCTAGAACGGGTCAGGAAAGGATCTATTTTGTCTAGGGTGACCAGGTGTCCAGTTTTCCACTGGAACACCCGGTTGAAAAGGGATCCTGGCGGCTCCGGCCAGCACTGCTGACTGGGCCATTGACGGTCTGGTTGGCAGCGCTGCATAGTGGGGCTGGCAGGCTCCCTGCTAGCCTCTGTGCCACGCAGCTCCCGGAATCAGCGGCATGTCCCCCCTCCGGCTCCTACGTGTAGCGGCAGCCAGGGAGCTCCGCATGCTGTCCCACCCCAAGTGCCACCCCTGCAGCTCCAATTGGCTGGGAACCGCAGCCAATGGGAGCTACGGAGGTGGTGCCTGTGAACAGGGCAGTGCGCAGAGCCACCTGGCCGCACCTCTGTGTAGGAGCTGGAGGGGGGACATGCTGCTGCTTCCATGAGCTGCTTGAGGTAAGTGCCGTCTGGAGCCTGCACCCCTGACACCCTCACCCCCTGCCCTGATCCCCCTCCTGCCTCCAAACCCCTTGATCCCAGCCCGGAGCACCCTCCCGCACCTCAGCCCCTCATCTCCAGACTCAGCCCAGAGCCCACCCCCTTAGCCAGAGCCCTCAAGCCCCCCTGCAACCCTATCCCCAGCCCGCTGAACGTGAGTGAGGGTGGGGAAGAGCAAGCGAGGGAGGGAGGGGGATGGAATGAGCAGTGGGTGGGGCCTTGGAGAAGGGGCGGGGCATGGGCAGGGCCTCAGGAAGGGGTGGGGCAGGGGTGTTTGGTTTTGTGCTATTAGAAAGTTGGCAACCCTAATTTTTTCCCAGGGAAAAAATTCAGCAAGAACAGCCCCCAAAATTGTTTTTGTTTAAAAAAAAATCAAGACATCTTTGAAAAATCCCAAAATGAAAATGTTCCCTTTTCTGTGTGTTTTTTTTAATGAAAACCTGAAAAATATTGATGAGAACACAATTTGTTCTGTGAAAAATTCCATTGTGAGGAAAAGCATTTGCCAGGCAGTGGCTTTGATGGGCAATTCTCTGCCAGCTCCACGCATGGCAAGGCCCTTCTGAAAGTAACCGCCCAAGAACGGGCTCTGCTGCCAGCCCCAGGGCTGAGCACCACCCCCCAGGTAGCACAAAGCCTGAATCTCCTGTCCATAGATGTGCACTGCAGCTGTAGAGAGGCCAGGGGCAGAACCGGAAGGAACTAATGTAACGATTTGACAAAATGGCGCCGCATTCCCCAGCTTCAACAGGATTTGGCCATTGAAAATCTACAACTTGCAGCGCAATCTGCAAACCATACACTGAGGTGTTATTTCCCCCTGAACAGCCTGATGTGAAAGCTGAAAATCCATCAGAAGGTGCAGACAGGCCTCTCAGTGCCGTCGAAAGCAAATGCCTCAGGAAAACACTGCACATTAAATGGCATCAATTTCCCCCAAAGTTGAAAGTGTGCTGAGTTTCCTCAGGGAATTTGACACCCCTTTAAGCTCCAAACTGCTCCAGAAAAGAAGATGGCAATATCTGGGGTGTGGGTGACGAATGAACCAGAGGAATCCACAAAGGGCCTCACTGAAAGAGTCCATCCATCAGACACAGCTCAGTGAGGGAAACCTAATGGGCCTTAACAATAGAGGATATGCACAGAGCAGGCCGGGATAGGCAGGGATCCTGGAGCCTTGTTCTTGCCCTGAGCTATGTCTGGTGAGGCAGGAAGGATTCAGATTCAGTTGTGCCTAAAGGCCCTGAAAGAGATGGGGGGGGGGAACCCATTGTGCTGGGTGCTGCACAGAGCCATGGGCTCCGCTCTCATGATCTAAACAGACAAGACAAAAGGAGAATCGTGAGCTCCATTTCCCAGATGGGGAACGGAGCCACGGCGAGACGAAGGCTGAGGCTTTCAAAACTGCCCTGGGGATTTTCCACCCTTTAATGGGAAGGCCTAAGATATCCCAGCCCCAGTGACTCAGCTATGGCGCACAGAGTCTGTGGCAGAGGTGGGATCGGACCCAGATCTCCCAGCGCCCAGCCCACTCCCTCATCTCTGAGAGCAGCCTTCCTCTGCACTGTGGGTAGCTTTCCTTCCTGATCGCCTTGTCTAAGCTGGGGTCTCGAGGAGAAAGAAAGGGGCTGACCCGCTACTTACAGCTGAACGACTGGGCTTCCATCCAGAGAGCCGCAAGGAGCAGTGTTACAAGGGCTAAGGAGGCAACCTTCATTTCCAGGCGGGGTGTCTCGGCTCTGGCACCAGCAGCAGGCAGATTC
This sequence comes from Mauremys reevesii, assembly GCF_016161935.1. NCBI lineage: Eukaryota > Metazoa > Chordata > Testudines > Geoemydidae > Mauremys > Mauremys reevesii. The sequence goes on from NC_052642.1 coordinate 1,499,846, forward strand.
TGGCAGGTTGGGGTGGCCGAGAATGGTCTGCCTTCCCCCTCGCCAGCCATGGTATTTTATAGCCCTCAGCAGGGATTCCCATGATGGTGCTGGAATTTCCATGTTGGATGAATACTTATTCCATTCGTTCATTATCATCTATTAATACCTATGTCCCCACGCTCCTGTGGCCGGGGAGACAGAAGAGCAGTGTCACTGGAAAGTCTCTTGCTGATTTGCAGATAAGGAGCCAGCCCTGCACATGCTCCTGGGGGAGGACGGAGAGGGGCAGGCAGAGGGTTTTAGGTTTAAATTTAGTCACTTGCAAACCACACAGGATGAGGTTCGATTCTCTGCCCGAGTGTTTGCTGAAGGCCTGGGCAGGCCTGTTTCAAACACAGCCAGTGACACCGGCCAGCGTGCCTTAGAAATGATGCATAATCCAGCCCATTGTGTGTGCGAAGGTACATTGCAGGGGAGCTGTCTGCAGATGCACTCCCAGGGCCATAGAACCTGAGTGCCTCACGGTCATGAACCTATTTCATCCTCAGCCCCCTGGGAAGCAGGGAAGTCTCAGCCCCATGGTACGCCAAGGGCCAGGGGTAGATTAAATGACTTGCTCAAGATTACATAGGGACTCTGTGGCAGAGCCTGAAACTGAGCCAGCACACCCTGTTATAGCCCACCGAGGCAGGGGATTGAACCAGGGTCCTCTTCCACTACACTCACAGGTCTCTAACTCGCTCTCTGGGCCTGAAACGCTGCAGTGGCAGAAGTAGCAGCTTCATTTCCCTGTTATGCGTCCAGGATGCGAGAGGAGGAGAAAGCCCCACCCCCTTGGGAGGGTGATACCCTCACAGTATTTTTGGGGTGCAGGTCAAGCTGTTTAGATGTCCAGGAGCAAAATCCTGCTGTCGTTTCATGGTGTAAATGCAGTTAAGTTTCTTGGACTCCAATGGAAAGACTCCAGATTTACACCCATGTGTCAGCAAGCAGAATCCGGCCACTAAATACCTAGCTGCACACACAGATCCGGTAGGTAGGCATCGAAATGGCCTCCAAGGAATGAGACTCTTGTGCACACCAGACAGACGCGTGTGGCACGTGTATCGTGAGGCTGTGGGCACTTCTTTAAAGCATTTGGAAACCAGACAGGCCGTTAACTGTTTTGGCTGAATTTTCCCCATGCCGGTTGTCTGCCCCAGGCTGAATTTGATTGGCAGGTCTCCGCAAAAACGGTTCCGTCGTTTCCAGTAACAAGGTTGGAGCAAATGAGAGTGTTTTGCCCAGCTGAAAAAATTCTAACAACTGCCAGTGAGTTCTCAAGAGGATTGTAACTGAGTTAACCGAGGGCAGGTTTTCACAAAACGCAACTCTCTCTGTCCCAAGGGCACCCCCCCAGCCGAACGCCACACCCCTGCTCTGAGCCCCGTCGCTTCGCCATGGGACAGTGACTGACAGACGGTTGCGTTTTCCCAACCTCGTCGTCAGAACTGGCTGAAATTGTTTTCAATGAAACTCTCCAGAAAAAATCAGCCGTAGGCAGACACCTGGCCTGGGAAATTTATGCCGAAATGGTTAAAGTTTGGGGAAATGCTGAGCAAATGAAAACACGGACTTTGAATAAAAAGTGTTGGGCAACCTTAATAGGTGGCATTTCCAGCTCTGCCTAGATCAGACAGATCCATGGTTCTGGCCCAGCCTGTGCTAGGGGCCACCTTCCCGCAGCTTGGGGCTGTTTGGTGTGGGTCCCTGCCTAGCTGCGGGACACCACATGTGTTCGCCTTTCCGTGTGAGGTAGGTCAGTCCCTGTCAGGAAATCTGGCTCACAGGGAAACGCTGTGGCAGGGCAATATTGGCTCTAAACCCTGCCCGGAGTCTGGTGGAGACGCCAGAGGAACCGAGCGCTGTCCTGGGATAACTGGCTCCTGCTCAGAGAGAAAAGCTGAGCCCCTGCCTCACCCCTCCCTAGCCCTGTGCCCGGTGCAGCTGTATCCCCGCTAGGCCCGGCTGCTTTCCAGCACCGCAGCAGGGCTCGGCTCAGATCTCCTGGCACCATGGACAGGGGTTCTCAGTGCAGTGAGGCTGGGCTGGGAGCTAGATGGGGACGGGCTGCAGCCTCCCCCTCAGACACAATCCGCCGGCACCCAGAGCAGGGAACCCGGCTAGCATCTGCCAGCAAGGATTGCCCTCTCCCAGGGCGCCCTGGCATCCACAGGGCACATCCACCCAGGGCCGGCTCTAGCTTTTCTGCCGCCCCAGGCAGAAAAGAAGAGCACCGCCCCCCCCCGAGCGGCGCCGACCGCAGCCCGAGCCCCCGCCCCCCGAGCAGCGCAGCGCCGCCCTAGCCCCCCCCAGGGAGGCGGCCTGCAGCTGGCTACCGGTTGGTCTGGACGGTGGGGGGTGGCCGCTGCCCGCAGGAGAGCAGCGCGAACAAGCTGAGGAGCGGCCCCTCCTCTGCAGCCGGGGCAGGGCCGCGCTACCAGCTCCGCCGGGGGCCTTACTGCGGAAGAGCGGCGGGAGCTGGTAGCGCGGCCCTTCCCCAGCTGCAGAGGGAGGGGCCGCTTCTCGGAGTGCACCGGCGGGGACAAGCGGAGGAGAAGCGGCCCCTCCTCTGCAGCCCGGGCAGGGCTGCGCTACCGGCTCCCGCCTTTCCCGGTAAGCAACCCCCTCCCCTCCCCACCCCACCCCACCCCACCCCACCCCTCCTCAGGCGGAGCTGGTAGCGCGCCCTTCCCCGGCTGCAGAGGAGGGGCCGCTTCTGGTGTGCACCCGCGGGACAAGCCGAGGAGCGGCCTGTTCTCTGCAGCCGGGAAGAGCTCCGCCGCTCTTCCGGTAGCGGGCACATACGCCCGTCATTTCGCCGCCCCCTAAATTTCGCCGCCCTAGGCACCTGCTTGTTTAGCTGGTGCCTAGAGCCGCCCCTGCATCCACCAAGCAGCAAGACCCACTGCAGTGAGGCTCAGAGCCCAGGTCAGCTGAGTCGGGCTCACGCTACAGGAACAAACACAGCAGTATAGACAGTGGATGCAGGCTCGAGACCTGGCAAGGGGAGAGCAGGGTTTGTAGGGGTGTGTGTGTGTGTGTGAGTGTGGGTGTGTACAGCACAGTGTGTGTGTTTGTGGGTGTGGGTGTGTAAAGAACAGTGTGTGGGTGTGGGTGTGTTTGTGGGTGTGTGTGTGTGTAAAGAACAGTGTGTTTGTGTGTGTGTACAGCACAGTGTGTGTGTTTGGGGGGTGTGTGTACAGCACAGTGTGTGTATCTGGGGGTAGGTGGGGGTGTGTACAGCACAGTGTGTGTGTTTGGAGGGGTGTACAGCAGTGTGTGTGTTTGTGTGTGTGTGTACAGCACAGTGTGTGTGTTTGGGGTGTGTGTGTACAGCACAGTGTGTGTGTCTGGGGGCAGGTGGGGGTGTGTACAGCACAGTGTGTGTGTTTGGAGGGGTGTACAGCAGTGTGTGTGTTTGTGTGTGTACAGCACAGTGTGTGTGTTTGGGGTGTGTGGGTGTGTACAGCACACCGTGTGTGGGGGTGTGTTCAGCACAGTGTGTGTGTTTGGGGGCAGATGGGGGTGTGTACAGCACAGTGTGTTTGTGTGTGTGTGTACAGCACAGTGTGTGTGTTTGAGGGGGGTTGGGAGTGTGTACAGCACAGTGTGTTTGTTTGTGTGTGTGTGTGTGTGTGTAGCACTCTGTGTGTGTGTGTTTACAGCACAGTGTGTGTGTTTGGGAGTCGGTGTGTACAGCACAGTTTGTGTGTTTGGGTTTCAGTGTGTACAGCAGAGTGTGTGGGTGTGTACAGCACAGTGTGTGTGTTTGTGTGTGTGTACAGCACAGTGTGTGTGTGTGTGTGTCTTTGGGGGCAGGTGGGAGTGTGTACAGCACAGTGTGTGTGTTTGTGTGTGTGTACAGCACAGTGTGTGTTTGTGGCTGGGTGTGTACAGCACAATGTGTGTGTGTGTGTGTGTGTGTTTGGGGGCAGGTGGGGGTGTGTACAGCACAGTGTGTGTGATGGTGGCTGCGTGTGTACAGCACAGTGTGTGTGTGTGTTTGGGGGCAGCTGGGGGTGTGTACAGCACAGTGTGTGTGTTTGTGGCTGTGTGGGTACAGCACAGTGTGTGTGTTTGTGTGTGTGTACAGCACAGTGTGTGTTTGTGGCTGTGTGTACAGCACAGTGTGTGTGTGTGTGTGTTTGGGGGCAGGTGGGGGTGTGTACAGCACAGTGTGTGTGATGGTGGCTGCGTGTGTACAGCACAGTGTGTGTGTGTGTGTGTGTGTTTGGGGGCAGCTGGGGGTGTGTACAGCACAGTGTGTGTGTTTGTGGCTGTGTGGGTACAGCACAGTGTGTGTGTTTGTGTGTGTGTGTGTGTGTACAGCACAGTGTGTGTGTGTGTGTTTGGGGGCAGCTGGGGGTGTGTACAGCACAGCGTGTGTGTTTGTGGCTGTGTGGGTACAGCACAGTGGGTGGGTTTGGGGGGGTGGACACTACACCCACACACAGGGCAGTACCTTACATAGTGAGCAGGCCCCTGTTTCCGCGGATACGCCTGGCGGAAGGGCCGGCCCAGTGAGGGTGGAAGATCCTGGGCCCTCAGAGCCAGACAAAGCCTGGGGGGAAGAGGCCAGTGAGGGGAGCATTGGCGGTTAGGATAATTTGTACCCAGTGACACCCAGAGACCCACCCGGAGCAGAGCCCCATTGCACCGAGCGCCTGGCTGGGTGTTCAGCTCTCCATTGCCCCAGCCCCGGTCAAGTGCCCCCTCCGGACACTCGCCAGGCTGCTGTGTTTGCGTCCCAACGCTGGACCCAGGTGCTTTGGGCATGTTGAGTCTGAGCCCAGGCCAGACACTGCCTCTGGCTTTGGGTCTCGAGACACGTTCCCAGGGTGCCGATCCTCCATCTAGCGCCCTCTTCTGAGCCCTGAGACTCTTGCCAGCTCCCCCAGCAGCCTGGGCACACCCCTCCCAGAGCTCCATCCTGCAGGCACCCGGCGAACAGTTAACCCCTGCAGGGACACACCACGGTTGAAGCAGGCAGAGACCTTGCGTGCGGTTTCTAACACAATCACACTTCACTTTAGACAGCATAAGAGATGTGCAGATCCAGGCAAAATACAAAACACCAGCGCGTGGATCCCTGCCTCCCATTCCTCATCACTCAGAGCATTCTTCGGGATCTGAATCCGGGTCCTTTCGGGGTTCCTGCTCCATCCTGGGACTCCACATCTCCAGGTCAGGCTTCTCTCCCGAACCTCACTGACCTCTCCAGGCAGCTTCCTCTCGCCTCCTCTCCAAGTCAAACAGTCCTCATGACTGCGGAGGGTCCGTTGGTGCCGCGGCTCGGGTGGACCTCCCGCAGGCATGGGACCAGCGGACCCTCCGCAGGCACGTCTGCAAGAGGTCCCCCGGAGCCGCGGGACCAGCGACTGGCAGCGCGCCCCTGCGGCGTGCCGCCCTGCTTGGGGCGGCGGAATTTCTAGAGCCACCCCTGCTTCCAGCATCAGACCTGGACCGGGAGTCCATTACGCTAGGTGCTGTACAAACACAGATGAAAGACATGGTCCTTGCCCCAGGGAGCTTGCAGCCTGGTACCCAGCATTTGAAGTGCCAGCACCCTGTGGATGCCTGCTAGAGGAACGCTAATTCCCCCCATTGCTCCCTCAGGGACACCGCCTGGGAGGAAGACGGCGCGTTCAGCGACCAGTATCACAGACACAGCCGCTGTGATGCCGGCTGCTGCCTGTACGTGGGCGGCAGAGAGCAATCCGCAGACGATGGGTAGGCAGTTAACCTCCCAGGGCTTTGCCCCGGGCGCATGGTCCATGCTGTGCCGGGGAGGGGGTGGGGTTGGATTCAGTCTAGGTCCCGCCCCTTGCTGGCCATTGGCAGCTCAGCCGTAGCCCAGCAGGCGTTGCACGGCAATGGCCGGCTATTGGCGGATGGGGTGTGCCGGCCCGCTGGCGTGAAGGGAGGCGGGTGCCTTTGTTCTGGTCTTTGCCATCTCATTGCAGGGAGGAGCCGGGGCTGCAGCCCAGATCCTCAGATGTATTTAGGCTCCTAAAAGCCACTGAAACCCAAGGGGAACCTCAGAGGATCTGGGCCATCATCCCACCTTCGCTCCGGCCGTTCCCGGCCCTCCAGCTGGGAGTCGCCGACACCGACCTCTTTGCTTTCCCAGCCCGTGGCAGCTGCTGCTGTGCAGCTCGTGTGGCTCCCAGGGGACCCACCGCCGCTGCTCCTCGCTGGGGACAACCAGGGGCCTGTGGGAGTGTGAGGACTGCGCGGAGCCCGCAGGGGCGGGTAAGGCGCCTCTGGAACGCAAGGAAGTGCTGGGCCCTGGGTTTGTCTGGTGGGAGCTCAGGGCTGACGACTGTGGCCGTTTCCCTCGCTGGGCATTGGGAGGAGAAGGCGCTGTGCTGGGAGGGCCTGGCCCAAGGCCCATTGCAGTCGAGGAGAGTCCGTCACTGGCCTTGGGATCGGGGCCGGCGAGATTCCTGGCTGAACGCTGGATCCTAAGGGCTAAATCCTGAGCCGGCCCTGAGCCGCCTCCCCCGTGGGGGGCTCTGTAACCCCTGGGAGCGTGGGACTGGCCCCAGGCCCACCAACAGGGGGTGGTAAAGGGGGTATTGCCCAAGGGCCCGGGGGCCCCCTGGGATGGGGGCCGGTGAACCCCGGGTTTGGGGAGGCCGCCCTCGGCCCAGACCCCCCTTCTGCCTGAGGCCCCGCCTTAACCGCCGGAGCCCCCCACCCGGCGTGGCAGCCAGCCCCCCGTACACACCCCCAGGCCGCCCAAGTGCCGCCAGCCCCGGAACGCCGGGAGGGAGGGTGAGTGAGAGACGCGCCCTACCCCCCTCCCCGGAGCACAGGCTGGCCCCCATTAGCCCCCAGCCTGGGGGGAAGAGCCCCCAGCAGCGCAGCCCAGGAAGCAGGAAGGGGCCTGAGTGTGGGCAGGGCCACGCAAGGCTGTTTGGGGAGGTCCATCCTCCCCCTGCCATTGAGACCCACCGCCCATGGCCCTGGGCCCTTTGAAATGGCGTGGGGGGGCCGCAGGGCTCCCAGGCGCGCACTGGGCGGTGCCGGCTGCGGCGAAGGCAGCCGGGCGGCACGGGGACGCCCTGGCCGAGCCGGAAGAACACGCCCAGCAGTGCAGCCGGCAGCACCGCCAGAAACCTCAGCCGTCCCTTTCTAGGGGCCCATTGGCTGTTCTGTCGATTGCTGTCGGCCAGCCTGGAGGTGGCGTGTGCACAGACCTGGGCACACACGTGCCCGGCCGCCCGCCTGAGGGGTCCCATTAGAAATGTGGCCATGGGGAGTGGGCAGCACTGGGCGGATCACCCGCTCCCGAGGGAGACAGCCCAGCACCACACCCATGAGGAACAACTCCTGCCCTGCTCTGTTGGGGTGGGGTTAGCACCTCCATGGGACAGTCCCCGCAGGTCATGGGCGCCTGTGGGACACGGGGGGCACCTGTCTTGGGCTCTGCGCCCCCACTGCCACAGAAGCCTGTCTTCAGCGCCCCTTTACAGGGGTTTGTGGGAAGATAGCGCTGCACGGGGGAGGGGCAAACCCCATGCACAGAGGTGTCTGCCCCTGTGGAGAAGTGGGGGGTATGAGTGACCCCATGTTGGGCAGAAAGTGCCACCCAGGTCCCCAATCCACGGCTCTGCTCCCCTGGAGAGACTGACTGGCAGAGCAGCAGACTCTGAGAGCCCCATCGCTGCCTCTCCGCAGCATTGCAGCCACTGGCCAGCCATCGGGCGTTTGCCACGCTGCGGCTCAGCTCAGCTCCTCCAGCACAGGGCCACTAGCTGCCCACTGGCCTCTCCTGGCCTAGTGCTGGGCACTGCTGGCTTTCCTGGGCTCTGCAGGGGGCTGCACGGCGGTGACGGTCACCCATCTGCCTCTGATTCCAGCATCCCACCAGCTCTCCGCCCCGGGGAGACCAGCAACCAGCCAGGCTGCGTGTGGAACCAGGGGCAGCTCCGGTGCGTCTGCCAGAGGCAGGAGGCCAGGACCCACCACACTCACCCCGAGAGCCAGACTTTCCCGTCCCCGGAAGTGAAGACCCTTCGCTGCCCCGGTCCCTGGCTCTGCTACCTACAGGTCTGTGAGCCCGTCATTCTCTGGTGGTTTATTGCAATTGTTAGGCCTGAATAAAGATGTAGCACAAAAACCAGTTATGTCAATCTGACTGAAGTCAGCATGTTTCATAAAGCCCTGGGAAAAAGTGAGATACGAAAGGGAGGTGCATTCCTCAAGTTACCAGCTGCGTTAACTCCTGTCTTCCAGTGTCTGGTGCTTGGCAACTATGCTGATAAGAAAGTTGCTGGGGCATCACAACTTGCTTACATTATAAAGAAAGACAGATGTGCTTTGTTATTAGGGTTTGTTACTAACCAAAGGGGGGTGGGATATGGGTTGTGTGAAGTGAATAATTTATGACGTAATAAAACTGTCTATATAAGTTAATACTAGCTGTAAAGAGGGGGCTGGTTCTCTTCGGATACGAGCAGTTCTTTACTGACACGTGCACTTGTCAATAAAGAGCTTTTGTTTTGGACCTTGCTGGTGTTGTCTGTAACTCTGCGGTCAGACAACGAACTTCGCTGTTGGGGTTCGAGTCCCCGACATCTTTGGCGACTCCGCCGGGACTTTGTCTGACTCTCCGGCGGGGGATCAGACTCTGAGGCAACGCAGCGCGCATCCTCTGATTTAGAGGAGCCTTGCCTGGTAATCTGATCTCTGCGTCGGCGATAAGGCGAGTTCTGTGAACCAGCTGAAGCTCGTAGAAATCCAGCAACATCCACCTACCCGTTGAGTAGGGTTAAGGTTGCCTGGGTTAGAGTCCCAGTGCAGATTGTCGGGGTTAGAGTCCCTGACAACTTAGGTCTGGGTTAGAGTCCCAGTCCAGGTTTGCACAGGATCCAAGTAGTCTGGGTTAGAGTCCCAGCCTGGGTTTGAGTCCCAGTCCAGGTGTTCGAGTCCCCTGGAGAGGTAAGTGAGCGCTCGACGCGGGATGTGGGGTTAGAGTCCCTTTACCTTGACGCGGGAAAGAGGGGTTAGAGTCCCCTTACAAAATGGAACAAGTTGGCAGTAAGTGTCTGGGGGACGCCCCATTGTCTCTAATACTTAAAGATTGAAAGAAGATTTCTGGAACCAGGTAGCTTTTGGAGCTGTATGTTTAAAGCTGTATGGAGAGCTCTTGTAAAAATCCCCCAGCATATGCCCCAGAGCCACACTGGGAGGAAGACTGTCCGTGGGGACATCTGTCTCTCTTGGGCTCACGCCATCTGAATTTATTGACTGTGCAGCAAGATATGATGCATTGTGGTAATAGGAAATAATGGCCTTGGTGTGTGTGTGTGTGTGTGGAAAATGGGGGAGGGACAGTCTAAATATTCCACCTCACCCCCTAAGGGTACCCCAGCATGTTACATGTACGTACATTATGGTCTTAAAACCTGCAGGTATTTAAAGAATTGGAATCTTTACACGCGTGAAAATCTATCTAAACAATGCCCATTAGAAGGTACCTTCAATCTAGATAAGATCATATATCTCAAAGGAGCTTTTAATCACCAAAGTAAAGCCTCTGACACAGTGTGAGCAATTTGTCTAGGAACGGGTTAATTTGAAATTCAGCTTGCCTTGGTGAAACTGGAGAAGCCACGGGCTGGAATCTGAACTGGACTCTCTAAAAGAGACACTGCAGGAGATTCCAGGGTGTAAAAAACAGCTTTCCCAAGAGCAGAAGCATGCTGGAAATTCTGGACAAGCTGTATACAGGATAATCTCCCGTCTGCCTATTCCCCTTCTCTGAACGTTATACAGACGTGGCCAGTTTGGACATGTGTGAGTATTAAAGTGGCTTAAGGGTTAAAGTATTCATGTTCTTCCTGAGTAATGTGGGAGCGTTCCCAACACTCTTCATTGTTGTTTTATTATTTTTAATTAAGCTTTAAAATTTGATTATATGGTGTGTTCCCCCAACGTCCTGCAGTAGATAAATTGGTAACAAATTTGTCACAGTTTGGTGAGCAATTGAGAATAGGGGAGCCCTATAGAATTTACACCATCTATCTGTTTTACCTTTGTTTTGTGTTTCTTTTGTTTGGTACTTTTGGTGTTATATGTTGAGGATTGCATGATTAAAGGTGAGCCTACTCTCAGCTGCAGTAAGTCTGAGAACTGGAGAGGGGTTTAGCATTTTCTCTCCACCCTGGTTGACCGGAAGGGTGGCAGGTGGATCTGCCCCAGTCGTAGCAGGACTGGGCAATAGAGTAGTTGGAGAAAGGGCCGAGATGTGTACTTGATAACTAGAATTGAGCAATTAAGAGCATGGATCATGAACCAGGCGGCAACTCAAACCTGCGCCAGGGCAAGTTGCAGGCCTTGAGACAGGATTTCCAGTTAGAAAAGGAAGCCCTGGCTAAGCAAGTACCAGTCCTTCAGGGACTTGTTAAAATTTAACCATTTGTGCTCAGCATATGTCGTAACAGCAGTGTGTTTGCTACAAGAGGAAATTGAATAGTTCAACGCCAGTGGGCCATGTGTTTTGCCCAGGTGGCAAGTCTCACAGGGGAGGACTCGAGTAGTTTTGTGAGTAGAAATGTTTTAGGGAAAGGACCAGAAGGGTGGGGGCTACTTAAAAAGCCCATCCTCCTAGCTAACTGGTAGTGCAATACGTTGGTACCCATGGAAAGAAACGGTTCAGAAAAAAAAAAAAAAAAAAAAAGCTGAGAAGGGAAGCGAAAAAAAAAACAACAAGTTGACTGAAAAAAAAATAGATAACATGCTCAGTTTAAAGCTGAGACACTGACTTTGTTCAAGGACACTCCTCACAGCTAAGACTTGGCTAACCCTCAAAAGGAACAAGGGGGGGACTTAAATTTGCCCATGCAGCTATACAATTTGTAAACTCTGCAAAGACACTAATGCAATGTGTTAGGTTTCTTTTCTCACAGGTAAAGAAGAAACAACCCAAAGATCCTAGCAGCCCTCCCACCCCTTGGAACCAGGAGACTGGGTCTACATAAAGATCCATCAACGAAAGACTGCCTTGGCTCCATGCTGGAAAGGCCTGTATTGAGTCCTGCTGACTACCAACACCGCTGTGAAGTGCCAAAGACTGACTGTTTGGACCCAGGATTCTCTCTGCAAAAAGACCCCTCCACCTCAGAAGAATTCTCCTACTGATGATAAGCCTATTCTTTTTTTCTAGTTCTATTGTGCTTCTGAACAGCATGGCAAAAGGACAAGGTAACGTGCTGGTTGAACCTCTCCCTTGTCCACGGACAAATCTATTGTGCCTTTGAATTTTTCTAAAGGAAGCAAAACCATTACAGGGTGATGTACTCATCATCTCTTCTCTGTAGAATGCTAAACTACATCTGTTTTGGGAAAGAAGAAAAAAACACTCACTCCACTGACATTGCCAAAGTCCAGGAATTCCTGACCAAAAAGAACATTAAGAACTGACCCTGGTGAAGAAACAAACAATTACACACTGGCAGGAAGAAATTTGTGGGACTTATGTTTGGAACTGTGGTATTAATTGGATTTTGGGGTTTATTCTACAGGCTGCGCCCTGTGTTTTGGATAAATCCTTCAGCATGTATTGCCCTCCCTCATTGCATTTTGAATAGCATTGTCCTTATCCAGTTTTCAGATCGCTTTTACATACCCAGATTGCTCACAAGGGGCTGCCATTAGATTAGCACAACAGAGGGCCTGGGTTATTTCCTCTGGAAAGAAAGAGAATTGACCAAATCCCTGTGGTCTAGGGGCCAATGGTACACTGCCATTTGGAATATTCTTAAAGGCCAAGAAAATGATGAGAAATTGGGCCAACTAGAAAAGGCCACTAGACTTATTTTTGATGCTCAGCTATCTTAAGTACAGGCTGGAGTTGGTGAGTTACATGTCATTTCCACCCTTAGTTCTGTGACCCAGAAGTTACTGACAGAGATGGTACTAAATATCACTGAGGCTGGAAAGGCATTGCAGTGGGATCTAGTATGTTTAAATTGATCCTGAGCAATGGACTTGGCCCACTGCCCTTACAGACACACAGGAGTACCATCTGATCTGTGGTCATGAAGACATACTTGGACACTTTCTGGATGGAAGTGTGGACATTCACAGTGCTCCTTCCAAGCATTTGGACCGGTTAGGGTGGGTGTGGGCTCCCACATACCAGATCCTGCCGGGTCCATGGGGAGGAGGCGTGTGGGACTGAATGATTTACCGAGACATCTGGGACATTAGACCCCTTGGTATACCTACCTGATTTATAGTCAGTGCCCCAGACCAATGAACTGTTACCCCTGAAGGCGATTTGAAGCTTCGTCTGCAACTGAAGAAACCGTAACCCGGTTGTGCCCTGCCAAGCGATCATTTGTTGTCCCAAGAGTCCCGTTGGTCCTCTAGGGACAAAGGGGGGATTGTTAGGCCTGAATAAAGATGTAGCACAAAAACCAGTTATGTCAATCTGACTGAAGTCAGCATGTTTCATAAAGCCCTGGGAAAAAGTGAGATACGAAAGGGAGGTGCATTCCTCAAGTTACCAGCTGCGTTAACTCCTGTCTTCCAGTGTCTGGTGCTTGGCAACTATGCTGATAAGAAAGTTGCTGGGGCATCACAACTTGCTTACATTATAAAGAAAGACAGATGTGCTTTGTTATTAGGCTTTGTTACTAACCAAAGGGGGGTGGGATATGGGTTGTGTGAAGTGAATAATTTATGACGTAATAAAACTGTCTATATAAGTTAATACTAGCTGTAAAGAGGGGGCTGGTTCTCTTCGGATACGAGCAGTTCTTTACTGACACGTGCACTTGTCAATAAAGAGCTTTTGTTTTGGACCTTGCTGGTGTTGTCTGTAACTCTGCGGTCAGACAACGAACTTCGCTGTTGGGGTTCGAGTCCCCGACACAATGCAACCTCCCCCCCCACCAGCGCTCACCTCTCCCACCTCTGCCGTCCGGGCTCTCCCTGGCACCCACCGGCTCACCTGCTTTGGCAGAAGGCGGCTGTACAGCTGCCAAGGCGTGGATGTCCCTCGAGAGACAGGGCAGCTCCTGAGCGCGCGCCCTGCATTCCCTGCTGGCTGGAGCTCACTGTCTCAGGCGGGATCTCAGTTCTCTGCCCATGGCTCCAGCTCTCCTTCCGCTCTCTCTCCTCCCTGGGGCTCCCCAGCACTCCCAGCTTGGCCCCCGCTGCTGCTGTGGCGTCCTGCCGTTTATCCCCTGCGCTGTGTCCCTGGGGGAGGTGAAAGAGATGGGCCCCGACGCTGGACAATACACATCCCTATAGAACACTGTGAACTCGCTCGGGATGGTTAATGTTGCCACTGGTGTCTGAGAGGGAGAGCAAGTCACAATGTGGCACTTCCCCGCGGTTCAGAGGTTCCCTCGATGCCACGCCCTGCTGTGGCACCCCTTAGTGCAGGGACGAGAGCCCTGGGCACGACTGGCTCAGGCACCCAGCCAAGACTTTCCAAAGTGCCCAGCGATTTTGGGTCCCTCGATTTTTGGGCCCCAACTCGACACAGTTTAAAGAGGCCCGATTTTCAGAGGGTGAGAATAAGCACTGAAAATAAGGCCTCTTGCATGTGTCTGAAGATGGGCCCTCAAAATAGCTCGTCACTGTAGGAAATCTTGACCATCTCCTCAGCTGCGGGCACAGCCTGCCTCACCTAACCCCCAGCACTGTTCTTTGCTCACGGTCCCATCATCGCTGATGCCTCCACGCATTATTTCTGCCATTACCTTACTCGAAATCAAAGCTAGATTTTCCAGGAGGGACTTTAAGGATCTCTCATTACTGTATTTGAAGAGTGGCAGCTCATTTGCTTCTATCTTGGGCCTCGTCTACACAGGAAAATTAATCTGGATCCAGTAAAGGTGTGAATTAAAACTTGATTAGTTAAACTGGATTAATCCCCTATGTTCACACTGTCATTTGGAATAAAATTGGCCTTAATTGAAGTTTAGTTCAATTCACATCCTGATCCAGTAAATCTCCCCCTGCAGACAAGCTCTAGGACTTCACTTCCCCTCTGGCTTTTCAAAGCCACGTGCCATTGGGTTGATAAAGTCAGTAGCTTATCTCTAAACATGCCGGGATGCCCCGGCCAGACATGCTGATTCGTATGTAATCCAGCTTCCCCGCGGTTCCTCTCACTGGCCTTTTGCCAGCGGTTGGTTAACGCAACCCAGTCCCAGTGGCGGTTTTCAAGGGTTCGGGACGTCCCTTTCAAATCTTTGGGGCTGAAGAGCGGCCCGGCGGCGTTAGCTTCCCGTGGGTTGCTACTGGACTAACGGATGGGCTGTTGTGTGTTACAGAAATGTCCCCATGAGCTCTCACAGCGTGAGCGACGCCACCAGGAGTGAGAACGGCATTGCCCGCTCAGGTGATCCCCTCGGTGTGCCGCAGACCCCCCCGGGGAGCACCAGTGGAGCTGTCTGATTTATGGCTGCTAATTAGGGGCTGGATCGGGGTCCGCCCCCAGAGGGGAGGGGGAGGAGGAGGCTGCCAGGAACGATGGCTTAGGGCAGCAGATTGTTCGGCTAGAGGCACATGGACCAAGCAGACAGCCCCCAGCCAGCGTGGGGAAGGGACCGGGTCCTGGCTGTACCCGCTGGTCTGCAGAGGGGCAGGGTGGGCAGCTGGGTGGTGCAGGGAGCGTGCTGCGTGCCAGGCTGCTTGGGAGGGGTTTGCTTCCAGCGTCACAATCATCACAGCCCCGACGCAGCACAGGGCCCAGATGGCAGGACCCAGCCTGTGGCAATGGAGAAATGAATCTCAGCCTAAGCCTAAGGTGCTTGGGCAACAGGTGCAAGGCACCAATACAGTGGCGCCATCGCCCTCTAGTGACTGCACGTGTAAATACAGCACGTCTGCGGGCACTGCTGCCTCCCAGGTGCAATGACCTCTGACACCAATGGTACAAATTCTTTCCAGGCCTGGTGCCTTTGTGGTCCTTATGCAGACGTCACCAGAGGGTCTATTCATTACAAACCCAGTGTCACAGCACGGGCAGCTCATGATTTTGGTGTTTTTGCCTAAAGCCCCAGCTCCCAGACTCCTGTGCTCCCAGGGGACTCCCGGCTTTCGTTATTCTTTGAAGCGTGACCCCTCGAGGTTCAAACACCAGAAGGTCGGCGCTCTAGCCTGGGACACAGGAGTCTGGCTTCAGGCCCCGCACTGCCGCAGGCTCCCTGTGTGACCTAACTTCCACTGAGTCTGAACACCTTTGAGCTTCTGGGCCTTAGTCTCTCTCAGCCTCATCTCCCCAGCTGTCCGGTGGGGATAAGAGCCCTGCCTCACGAGGTGCTGACTGGGGGATGCCCAAACACTACGGGGATGGGAGACTGGGGTAACTTTAAGGAAAAAAGCTCAGGGTTGTGAAGTCAGGCTGACTAGTGCTCCTGGAATGCCTGGGCTGAGCAATGCTGTGGCCACAGCCCCTTCTACTGCTAAGGTTAAAAAACCCTGTCTGGGCACCTCTGCAAACTGTTACCCCTACAGCTAATCTCTGTCCCGCTGCCTGCCGGGACCCAGGAGCGTGCGTACCAACCCCAGGGCACAAACACCACACTGGCTGTGAGTTCTACACTTAGATTTCACCAACCAATCATCCAGTGCAAACTCCTCAGGTACTAAAAGAGCCTAACCACGGAGGCACAGCCAGTCCCCGTGGGTACTCCGATCTGTCTCGCCACCCAGGGGAGCTACAACTCTGGTGGATGGTCCCTTACACCAAGGGTCATGGCAAGATTCAGATTATTCCCACTCCCAAAGGACCAGTCACTTACCCCAGGTCAATGGCACCTTAAATCTCACACCAAAGACAATGTTTGTAGACAATCCTACAATAAACTCGATAGGGATTTATTAACAGGAAAAAGAAACTAGAGCGGTATTGACACGGTTAAAGCAGGTGAACATACACACACAAATGAGTTACGATCTTAAGTTTCAGAAGGTAACAGAAGTCTATAATAAACAAGCTCTATGTGTCTTTTAAGACTAAACAACTGGGGATCTCTTGCTTATGCCTAACAAACCTTGGCCCCTCCCCCTCCCAGACTCCAAGCAGCACAAAGATAATCAGTGCCTCCTTGTTAGGGGTTTTATCCCCCTCCTCTCACGTGCGCTGAGCTGCAAACTCAAGGGATGTGAGGAATCCAATTGCATGACGCATCTTCATTGGGGGGGGAGCAGAGCAACAAAGTCTTTTGTCCTTTTTAACGTTCCACAATCGTCCATCTGGTGTCGATGGGCCTGTCCTGCTAAGCAGGACGTTGCAGATCCGTACGTCACACTAGTTAATCTCTCTCTCCAGTCGGGTGATTTATACAATTACAGAGGCTTACAATATAACTGCCCAAATACTACTTTGCCAGATAGGATACAGAGATTTACATTAGATTAAAGCTGCAGCAACTCACATGCATTTAATGCAGTCTAAACGCTAAACACATTCTTATAATTCGAATACCTATTTTAACAACACTAATACACAAGGGAGTAAGACTGTTTCCAGCTCTGTATTTGGCAGTGTTCAGCGGAGACAGGGACCTTGGCATGAGCGGGCACCTGCTCTGCCAGCGTCACAGTCTCACGCGGCACCTGCCGAGAGCAGCAGGCTCTCCAGAGAAGCCAGAGGTGGGATGAGAAAAAGTGTGCAGGGCCGTAGCAGACATGGCCTGCCCCCCTCAGCCTTGTCTGCAAATGGAATCCCCTGGGGAAGCAGATAACGCTGGGTGAGAACGCTCCCTGGGGGGTTCGCTGCAATCTCTCTCTCTTTTCTTTCACAGCACCAGTGCTGGGAAGAGCTGTGGACCCCCGGGGTTTCCCTGCCGCTGCTCCTCTCCGTAACATCCCAGCCCTGCCGGAGCAAGGGGCTGCCCCCCAGAACACACAGAATGGATACAAATTGCTATTTTGCCGGAAGACCAGCTCCCCAGGGATTTCATGGCTGTTGGGCATTGTAGGTCTGTGCAGACCATAGCAGCAGAGAAACCCCCACGGAAAATTAGATCCGAGTACAGTTTTGTTCTGAGACGTGTCTGTCAATGCTGCACAGCTCAGTGTCCTGCGTGGATCCGCGGCACGGCTGCGAGGCGTCTAAAACCCTGTTGTACTGCCTGTTACAGAGCCAAGGTGCCCATAGGAGGGGAGCTGGGGTCTTGTGTATCCTTCACCAAATTCGCACTTGAGTGATGACAGTGGGGTGTCCAAGGGGGGTTACTAGGTCATCACCTGATGACAGTGGGGTACCTACAGGTGATGTTAGATTGCAGGCCTGCAGCAATGGGTATGTTACCTCCAGGAACGGTAAAGAGGAAACCTCCCATTAAGAAACCCAGGACATTCAGAGCAAAGATTAATCTGTAGAGCTGCTCAGGAAATGGCAACAACGTAGACAAACTTTTTTTTTTTGCTTTCTTTGATGTTTTCAGGGGCTTTTGTTGAAAAACAGGAACTCCCAAACCCCCAAAATGTTGAGCTCTCAGTTGCTGGAAACCCAAAATAATCTTGCACTGGAAAATGTTGGAGCAGCGTTGGTAAACTGAAAGGGAGGAAGTTGATAGTTTCTGTAACCAAACTCTGTTCCTGTCGCAGGTCAGGGCTGAGCTGCACCTCTCTCAGGGCTTGTCCACAGGGCGAGTTAGTGCACAGCAAGCCAGGGGGTGAAGCTGTCGCATGCGAACTTGCTGCGCACGAACGTACCAGGGAGACAAAACGTCCGTCTCTCCGGGGCTCCCTTTCCAGCGATGAGCCGGCGCCGGCACTTCTGTGCGAGGGAATCTCGCCTTCCACCCCACTGTGACCCTGGCTCCCCAGCCCACAGCACCATTGTTCCCCTCAGCAGCTCCAGCAGGTTCGGCCCCGTCTATAGACTCCCCCTGGGAAGCTGCCAGCAGCTGATAAACACAGCGACACCCAACAGCTGCGTCACAGCCAAGGATTAGTTCTGCACAGGAACATGGCAAACGGGAAGCGAAGGGCACAGGCGGCAGGTCATATGGGCTTGAGGTGCCAGAGCACCAGGAATATTCAGGGCTGGGGGCCCTGCTCCAGCAATATTTGGAGCTGGGTCTCACCCCGGCCCTGCCTGGATCGGGCCCCAGTCCCCGCGGGTCTCCCCCCGCCCCGCCAATTCCCTGCCTGAAAGAAAGCGGCGCCTGCCTCTCCCGGGCCTGCTTGTGCTGCCGGTGTAGCACATTCCTATGCCGAGCGGCTCCCGGCAGAACTGTCTGCTGTCTGCTGCCCCAGGGTCCTAGCCCCTCCCATCCCCTAATGGCGAGGCAGGCTGCCCTTACCCTGCCCTTCCGCCCTAGCCCTGAGCCTCTCCAACGCCCCAAACCCCTCAGTCCCAGCCAGAGCCCTCATCCCCCCGCACCCTAATCCTCTGCTCCAGCCGGGAGCCCCCTCCTGCATCATGAACCCCTCATCCTCAGCCCCAACCCTCATCCCCCTGCACGCTAATCCTCTGCTCCAGCCCTGAGCCCCCCCTGCATCCTGAACCCCTCATCCTCAGCCCCAACCCTCATCCCCCTGCACCCTAATCCTCTGCTCCAGCCCTGAGCCCCCCCCCGCATCATGAACCCATCATCCCCCTGCACCCCAATCCTCTGCTCCAGCCCTCAGCCCCTCCTGCATCATGAACCCCTCATCCTCAGCCCCAACCCTCATCCCCCCGCACCCTAATCCTCTGCTCCAGCCCTGAGCCCCCCCTGCATCATGAACCCATCATCCTCAGCCCCAACCCTCATCCCCCCGCACCCTAATCCTCTGCCCCTGAGCCACCTCCTGCATCATGAATCCGTCATCCTCAGCCCCACAGCCCTCACCCCTGCACTCCCTCCTATCCTGCCCCCTCCCAGAGCATGCACCCCCTCCCCTTCCAACACACCCCTTCCCACCCCCAAACTCCCTTCCAGAGTGTGCATCCCTCACCCACTCCTACACCCCCACCCCCAGCCAAGAGCCTGCACCCAAACTCCGTCCCAAAGCCTGCACGCCTCACCCCCTCCTGCACACCCACCCCCTGCCCCAGCCTGGAGCCAAACTCCATCCCAAAGCCTGCACACCTCACCCCCTCCTGCACCCCAGACCTTCCCCCCAAACTCCCTCCCACAGCCTTAGGCAGGTGGGGGTGGGGTTTGGGGGGGGTCAGAGTTGGGGGGCGGGTTCTGGGCACCACCAAAATTTCTATGAACTTGCCACCCATGGCAAAGGGGTTCAAGTAGAAAAGGTCTCCCCCTCCCCTCCCCCATTCCCAGCACACACACTGTCTGATCTACGTTTAGAATTTCTCTCCAGAATTAGCTAGGCCCGACTGCGCCCTGGTCCCCCTGCTCTTCTGGGGCAGCTGACAGGCTCTTTCTCTGCAGACCCTGCTTCTCTGGGAGCTGCAGGGAGCGTCTCTAAAACCAGCCAGGCCCTTTGGGCTGCATCCACCCACTGCCCCACTTCTTGCCACAAGCCACCAGCACGTGGTGTCCAGTTTGGATGGAGCCCACACGTCCCAGGCCTTGGCCCCTGTCCTGTGTGTTACGCACTGGGGCTGGGGCTGTCTAGAGCCCTGACGCCAGTTCCTGCAGAACAAAGCCACCGAGGACTGAGTTAACCCTTTGCAGCCATGGGGCAGGCGGCACGATTGCAATCAGAGAGACAATTCCTGAAAAAAATCCCCATGTCTCCTCTGTTCTTCACAGTCCCACAGACCCTTCTGTGCCTGCAGCGTGTCACAAAGGGGCACCAGACACCGTGTCTCTGACAGCTGGCGTGGTGCGTTGATACCACGCTAAGGTTAGCTTTTCCCCGTGCTCTGATTTCAGCACATGGCATGTGTGGTTTGCATACAGGAAGACACGAGCTCTGTCTGCTGGAGTCCCCAGCACAGCTGGCCCCAGGCCTGGCTGGCGTCTAGGCACCAGTGCAGTATAAATGCGACGTGATAATAATAGCCTGGCATATGGAATTATGGGGCCTGATCCTGGAAGGGTCCCGAGTGCCGTTAAGTGACCTCAGCACGTCCCAGGATTGGGCCCCTAGCGAAGACTGGAGAATAGTTGCCTTCAGCGTGACTGCTTTGCTTCAGAGCGCCAGGGAGAGTTCAGAGGGGGCTCAGCGTTTGCCTTCTGCCTTCCGTGGTCCTCCTGCTTGAATGAGATTCTTGTGGCACAAGATGTAAAGCTCCTTTTCCGCTGCTGCCGTCTGCCCTTAACAAAGGACCCAGCGATGCTACAGGAACGGGGATGTGGTCAGCTACTGCTGGGTCTGCCCCGCAGTCTGGATGCAAACCGTACCAACGACCTCCCCTGTGAACAGAGAGAGCTGTGAGCCAGGTTCCCTTGAGAAATGCAACGTCACACACAGCCGCTGATGGCGGCCGGCAGCCATGCGGCCAGGGCAGTTACTGTGAGCGAAGGCGCTTGTCCCGAAAATGCCTCCTCTTTGGAGTGGAACCGGTTCTCTTCAACGCAGGAGGCTGACAGAGCTGCCCGGGCCCAGGCACGGTGCTGTGGGGCTGCCGCTATGGGCACTTGCCTCCCCCAGCTTTGACACACACCTCGATCCGGACCTGCAACATCCTGTGCTAGTGCAATCTGTGGCCTCCCCATGCAGCCCGGTCAATACACCACGATCTTGGCCTGCCATGCTCCCAGCTACCCCAGCACAGCTCCCACCCGCTCTGCCAATGCACTGCTGCCCTAGGCTGGAGTATCCCCTGCCAGTCCCGTTCTGCTCCCTGCCCCAGCTCTGCCAAAGCACCTGCCTGCAGGGCCCAGTCCCTGCTCGCCCAGCGCTGTGGATGGGCAGAAACAGATATTGCCATTAGCCAACAGCGCCACCTAGCGCCAGCTGCCCCTTAGTAACTGTCCAGCCAAACCTCCTTCATTCGGGGAGCGACTATTGTTTGGTTATTTGCTCATTTGCAAACAACCCAGGGCTGCCCAGAGGACTCAGGGGGCCTGGGGCAAAGCAATTTCAGGGGCCCCTTCCATAAAAAAAGTTGCAATACTATAGAATACTGTATTCCATGGGGGCCCCTGTGGGGCCCGGGGCAAATTGCCCCACTTGCCCGCCCCCCCCCACGGCAGCCCTGAAACAACCCTTGCTCCCTCCCCCAGTGGGGTGACCAGATGTCCCGATTTTATAGGGACAGTCCCGATTGTGGGGTCTTTTTCTTATATAGGCTCCTATTACCCCTCCACCCCCATCCTGGTTTTTCACATTTGCTGTCTGGTCACCCTATCCCCCAGCAAGTTGCACACATGATAAAGATAGGTGAGAACCAGGGCCGGCTCCAGGGATTTTGCCGCCCCAAGCAGCCCCCCCCCAGCAAAAGCCACAATTGCGATCTGCGGCATTTCAGCGGGAGGTCCTTCGCTCCGATCAGGAGTGAGGGACCCTCCGCTGAATTGCCGCCGAATAGCTGGACCTGCCGCCCCGCTCCGGAGTGGCTGCCCCAAGCACCTGCTTGCTAAGCTGGTGCCTGGAGCCGGCCCTGGTGAGAACACCATATCCCGCAATGCACGCTGCTCCTTTAGCTTGATATAGGAATGCTCCACAGCATTTTTAGTATGATCTTAGCCCTGCGAGTCCTCACTACAGCCTCTGCTACTAAAACTCTGTTCCCAAGCGGGAGGGTTGGTGGAGATGAAAAACTGGGTCTGAGAATCATCAGGCTTGTGGAATAAGGGCAAGCGAAGGTTTTGGTCACCTGCTACGTCGGTCACACGGATATTTACCTCCTGGCCGGATGGGGGCAAGAGGCACCCTGAGTAGGTCACTTCGGAAGCATTGGGTTGACGTTGTTTCTGGAACACAGTGGTCTTTATGGCAGTAGTTGCGGCTCCCGGCTGGGAGGAAGAGAAAGGGAATGAATACTAACACCTCGCTGTGATATGGCACGTTTCAGCCCAAGATCGCTAAGCGCTTTATCGTGGAGATCAGAATCCCCTTTGTACAAACAGGGAAACTAAGGCACACAGTAGTGAAGTGACTTGCCCAAAGTCACACAGCTGGCTAATGCCAGGACTAGAACCCAGGTCTCCTGCAGCTTAGTCCAGGGCTGTATCCACTAGGTCACACTGCCTCCAACAGGGCATAGTGCCCTCGATAACAATGGATAGCTGCATGGAACTGAACATATCAAAAGAACATATCAGGACCGGCTCTCGGTTTTTTGCCGCCCCAAGCAAAAAAAATTTTGGCTGCCCCCTGTCCCAGCCCTGGGCTCCCCCACGCATCCCCGTGCTGCCACAGCCCTGGGCTCTCCCACCCACACCCCCTGCCGCCGCAGCGCTGGTCTTCCCCCTTTCCCCCCTACCTGTGTCCTTCCCCCACCCCGCTGCCGCACCAGCCCTGGGCTCCCCCTTTCCCCCCCACCAGTGCCCCCCCACACACCTCCTGCCACCCCAGCCCTGGGCTCTTCCCTCCCCCCCCCGCACCCTCCTTCCGCTGCAGCCCTGGGTCACTGGTAACTCGCTCCCAGGGCGGGTCATTCAGCAGGAATTTTGGATGTGCACAAAACACTGACAGGTTTGGTTTCCATATAGTTACAGAGCTGCAGTAAAGTGGAACAATTTTCAGCTGGTGTGATTGGAGGATATCTGGATGCATATTATAAGACTCTCCTCCATAAAAGAGGAAAAGTTGAGGTGCCTTTATTATTCTTTTGTTCCACTCTTTCTTTCTATGGGGAATTTGCCAATGCAATATCACTGTCTTCCTTTTAAACAAACAAACAAACAAAAGTCAATGGCTGTTGAAAATAGCAATTCCAGTCCTGATAACCACTGGGAAGCATTTCTTGCTCAATTTTATCCTACTTTTTCTACAGCAAGTTACAGTGGATCAGTATATTTGATTTGGGAGAAATGAAGTAAGAGCTGCCCAAACTGAGCGGGAGCACTCCTGAATTTTGAGGTGTTCAAATCTGGAGGGCAGGTGCTGGGGTGGGGGCGGGGCTGTGGGCGCCGTGGGGGAGCACGGCAGGATGTGTGCAGCAGCGTGTCTGGAGCTGCACGGAGCCAGACACGCTGGTCTGAGTGGCACGGTAAGGGGACTGGGGGCTTGGAGAGGGGGTAGGAGGTTCCGGGGGGGCAGTCAAAGGACAGGGAGCAGGGGGGGTTGGAAGGGGCAGAGGTTCGGGGGCGCAGTCAGCGGCAGGGAGGGGGAGTTAGATGGGTCAGAAGTGCGGGGGAGCAGTCAGGGGACAGGCAGCGGTTGGACAGGCATGGGAGTCCCAGGGGTGTGTCAGGGGACAGGTAGGGGGTGGGGTACTGGGGGGCAGTTAGGGGCAGGGGTCCCGGGAGGGGGTGATCAGGGAGCGGGGGGTGGAGCTGGATGGGTTGGGGTTTCTGTGGGGGGGCAGTCAGAGGAAGTGGATGGTGGCAGGGTGGGGCTTCCCTCCCCCTGGAGTGTCCTGTTTTGTGAATGTTCAAATCTGGTCTCCCTGCCATCCACAGCACTCGCAGCACGCTGCCGCATGAGGTCCCCTCCTTCCTTTCCAGTCGGTAGTGGCCAAGGGAACGCTGGGAATTGTAGTTCTTTCCCTGCGCCAGGGCTGGCTCTATAGGCAGGGAGCTAACCAAAGAACTACAGCACCCAGGGCCCCCTGTTGGTTCTCAGCTCCCATGCCGCCCCTGCAAATGGGCTGCCCCAAGCAGGTGCTTGCTTTGCTGGTGCCTAGAGCTACCCCATGGTTTTTTTTACCAGAAATATGGAACCTTCCTCACCCCTACACTACCTACACACACACACACACACACTTTTCTCCCCTCCTTCCCTCTTTTTTTTCTTCTTTTTTTAAAATGTTTTTAAAAATCTAAACCAAGGACAAACTTTTTTAAAAAAAGCCAGAGCCACAGAGATCAGGCCCTGGGGTAAGAAAGCTGTCCCGAGTTTTAGGGGGCATGTTGCTAACTCTTTTAGTGAAACGGTTTTGTAGGTAGCCTGGCTGTGTAAGTTGTTATGCTTTAGCATGGGCAAGCGTTTATTATTTGAAAACACTTTTCCATTTTATGAGGTATTCTCTCCCCCCATCTTACGACCTATCAGAAAAATTAACAAAAACAAGCTAAAAGATACATTGTAGCAAGGACTGCAAAGGAATAGTTACAATATTGCTGATTATTACCTTGTTTAAGCGCCTGGAGAATGTATTTTGTTTTGTTTTTATAAAACACTTTTATGCAAACTGTAACCCTAGGTGATGTACAGCATTAAATAATATGAAACAGTGGATGAGAGGCCTGAGACATTGTTGAAATCAGAGGGACTATGATTAAGTCCCAATGCAGAGGGCCTTGGGGTGGAAGATGAGAAGGTACAGCCGAAGCGGAAGATGGTATGATTTAAGAGGGGTTCTGGGGCTGCTTTGCAATGGTGCAGAGGGAGCCTATAACCCTCATGCACAAACACCAGGGCTGTGTGAGGTGGTTGGGCCTTTGTTAGAGGAACAGGCCTTTCGTACACCTTTTGTTGTTGTTGTTGACAAACTGTAAGATAACTGCGCGTATACTACGGGGGCAACCTACCGCCCTTTTCACAAACCCCACATCCCTGGAACTCCATAAAAACACGCTTTACACAGTTATTTTCAACTGACATTTTATTTTACACCACGGCCTATTTTATTCCCAAAACACCCTCTAACTGGTGTTTGTGCATGAGGGTTATAGGCTCCCTATGCACCATTGCAAAGCAGCCCCAGAACCCCTCTTAAATCATACCATCTTCCCTTTCGGCTGTACCTTTTCATTTTCCACCCCAAGGCCCTCTGCATTGGGACTTAATCATAGCCCCTCTGATTTCAGGGTTACAGTTTGCATAAAAGTGTTTTATAAAAACAAAACAAAATACATTCTCTAGGCGCTTAGACAAGGTAATAATGAACAATACTGTAACTATTCCTTTGCAGTCCTTGCTACAATGTATCTTTTAGCTTGTTTTTGTTAATAGATCGTAAGATGGGGGGAGATAATACCTCATAAAATGGAAAAGTGTTTTCAAATAATAAACGCTTGCCCATGCTAAAGCATAACAACGTACACAGCCAGGCTGCCTACAAACCATTTCACTAAAAGAGTTAGCAACATGCCCCCTAAAACTCGGGACAGCTTTCTTACCCCCATGGCCTGATCTCTGTGGCTCTGGCTTTTTTTAAAAAAATGTTTGTCCTTGGTTTAGATTTAAAAAAAACATTTTTTAAAAAGAAGAATAAAAAGAGGGAAGGAAGGGGAGAAAAGTGTGTGTGTGTGTGTAGGTTGAGCGGGGGTGAGGAAGGTTCCATATTTCTGGTAAAAAACCAGGGGTGGCTCTAGGCACCAGCAAAGCAAGCACCTGCTTGGGGCAGCCCATTTGCAGGGGCGGCATGGGAGCTGAGAACCAACAGGGGGCCCTGGGTGCTGTAGTTCCCTGGTGAGCTCCCTGCCTATAGAGCCAGCCCTGGAGCAGGGAAAGAACTACATTTCCCAGCATTCCCTTGGCCACTACCAACTGGAAAGGAAGGAGGGGGACCTCATGCGGCAGCGTGCTGCGAGTGCTGTGGATGGGAGGGAGACCAGATTTGAACATTCACAAAACAGGACACTCCAGGGGGAGGGACGCCCCAAACTGCCACCATCCACTCCCTCCGACTGCCCCCCACAGAAACCCCAGCCCATCCAACTCCCCCCCTGCTCCCTGACACACCCCCGGGACTCCCATGCCTATCCAACCGCTCCCTGTCCCCTGACTGCTCCCCCACATCCCTGACCCATCTAACTCCCCCTCCCTGCCGCTGACTGCCCCCCTGAACCTCTGCCCCATCCAACCTTCCCTGTCCCTTGACTGCCCTCCTGGAACCTCCTACCCCCTCTCCAACCCCCCAGCCCCCTTACTGTGCCACTCAGACCAGCGTGTCTGGCTCCGTGCAGCTCCAGACACGCTGCTGCACACATCCTGCCGTGCTCCCCCACGGAGCCCACAGCCCCACCCTCACCCCAGCACCTGCCCTCCAGATTTGAACACCTCAAAATTCAGGACTGCTCCCGCTCAGTTTGGGCAGCTCTTACTTCATTTCTCCCAAATCAAATATACTGATCCACTGTAACTTGCTGTAGAAAAAGTAGGATAAAATTGAGCAAGAAATGCTTCCCAGTGGTTATCAGGACTGGAATTGCTATTTTCAACAGCCATTGAGTTTTGTTTGTTTGTTTGTTTGTTTGTTTAAAAGGAAGACAGTGATATTGCATTGGCAAATTCCCCATAGAAAGAAAGAGTGGAACAAAAGAATAATAAAGGCAGCTCAACTTTTCCTCTTTTATGGAGGAGAGTCTTATAATATGCATCCAGATATCCTCCAATCACACCAGCTGAAAATTGTTCCACTTTACTGCAGCTCTGTAACCATATGGGAACCAATCCTGTCAGTGTTTTGTGCACATCCAAAATTCCTGCTGAATGACCCGCCCTGGGAGCGAGTTACCAGTGACCCAGGGCTGCAGCGGAAGGAGGGTGCGGGGGGAGGGAAGAGCCCAGGGCTGGGGTGGCAGGAGGTGTGTGTGTGGGGCACTGGTGGGGGGGAAAGGGGGAGCCCAGGGCTGGTGCGGCAGCGGGATGGGGGGAGGACACAGGTAGGGGGGAAAGGGGGAAGACCAGCGCAGGGGCGGCAGGGGGTGTGGGTGGGAGAGCCCAGGGCTGTGGCAACACGGGGGTGCGTGGGGGAGCCCAGGGCTGGGATGGGGGGCAGCCAAAAATTTTTTTGCTTGGGGCGGCAAAAAACCGAGAGCCGGTCCTGTAAAAAACAGTTAACTTTTTTTACAGAAGCTATTCTTTCTTGTGTTTTTTGTATAAATCCAAACTTTAAAAAGCAATATTGGGGTTTTTTAAATTAAAATACATATGTAAACACCCCTCAATTGCCAGTTTTCATATTCTTACCCAGTTGTTGTTTTGGTACTTTAAAAACACTATTTTTAAAAGAACAGGCTAGTATCTAAAGCCTTTTTAGTTCACTAAACTTCGACAAAATATCCCTGAGAGGGGCCTTGTTTTGTTACAGCTCAGGCAATACTGCTTTTTCATAATAAACTTTAAAAAAACCAAAATGCTTCAAATATATGGGGAGGGAAAAAAAAACTTCTCTCTAATCCACTGGATTACAAAATCAGGGGGATATAAACTAGCTCTTACTAAGGTTCTGTGGCTTTCACTCTGGCGTGTTTTCTGCGTGCTCTCTTTTTTTAATTAAAACATTCATGTAAAATGTTAAATAAAGAGCTCTGTATTCATATAGCCTTGTCTTTTAAAGTGTTTATTCCTCTACAAAACTTGATAACTTTCACTTGTATGTGTTAAAAAGCAGGCAAAGAAGCAGCCTTCTTATCTCTGACCCACTGGTTTACAGAGGCTGTTTTTGCTGACAGCTGCTTTGCCGCAAAAGCCTGCTAAGAAAATGACCAGTGCGAGCCTAAACCTAGGGAAAAACGTTTATAAACAGGCTTTCTGTGTTTTTAAGCCTGGGTTGTTTCTGCGGACTTGCATGTTATTGAAACATCTATGCCTAAGGGGTAAATGAAGGTTATGGTTCTTCAGGTAGGCTGGTCTTTTCAAGTGTTTATTCCTTTCCAAGCCTTTCACCTCTCTCTGTTAAAAAGTGGGAAAAGAAACAAACTTCTCCTCTCTAATCCAATGGTTAACAAAAGAAGGGGAATATAAACCGTCTGTTCCTACAAACCTGGGGTGCTTCTGCCTGCTCTGTTACATTTCAATGAAACACTTACGCCAAGGGGGCTAAATAAAAAACAAGTGTCTTCAGGGAGCCTGTTTTTCAAAGGGGTCGTCTTCTTTTCTAATCCTCGACTTTCAAACGGCTGTTTCAAGTGGTTCTCACTAAAAACCTTGGGGGGAAACTTATTCTTAGTAAGGGTTTTGTGGGTTTAGCTCTGGGGTGCTTCTGCATGCTCTTTTTTTTATTGAAACACCCCTACAAATAAAGGAATGTGTCTTCAGGTAGGTTTGTTATTTCATGTGTTTATTTAATACGTTAAAAAGAGGGGGGGGGGTTGTTACAGGGTCCTGGTTGTTTACATAAGAGCAGAGCAGGGCTTTGCTGCACCTTCACAGTGTTTACTCTAAAATAGCCAGAGCTAGTCTAAAACCTGGGGGGGGGGGTTGTCACTATTCATTACTTTTATAACCCTAGACTGTTCCTGCATGCTCTTTTTTTTATTAAAACACCTATGACCAGTGCGAGCCTAAACCTAGGGAAAAACGTTTATAAACAGGCTTTGTGTGTTTTTAAGCCTGGGTTGTTTCTGCGGACTTGCATGTTATTGAAACATCTATGCCTAAGGGGCTAAATGAAGGTTATGGGTCTTCAAATAGGCTGGTCTTTTCAAGTGTTTATTCCTTTACAAGCCTTTCCTCCCTCTTTTGTTAAAAGACACAATCTTCTTATCTCTGATCCACTGGATTACAAAATAAGGGGAATATAAACTGTCACTAAAAACCTGGGGTTTTAAACCTAGGGTGCTTCTCCATATTTATTTATTACAACACCTACAAAAGGGATGTGTCTTAGGTTTGTCTTTTCAAAGTAACTTTAACTCGTGTTTATTAAAAAGGTTGGGAAAGAAGCAGCCTTCTTAGCTCTGATCCACTGACTCACAGAGGCTACTTTGCTAAGAGGAGCTTTGCTTCTTTGTCTTTCTAATCCACTGGTTTACAAAATAAGGGGTCTATAAACTGTCTGTTACTAAAAACCTGGGGTTTTAAACCTAAGGTGTTTCTGCCTGTTCTTTTTCATTGAAACACTTATGCCAAGGGGGTTAAATAAAAAAAAGTGTCTTCCTTTAGGCATGTCTTTGCAAGTGCTTATTCCCTTGAAAGCCTTTCACCTCTCTTTGGTAAAAAGTGGGGGAAGAAGCAATCTTCTTTCTAATTCAATGGTTTACAAAATAAGGGGTTTATAAACTGTCTGTGACTAAAATCCTGGGGTTTTAAGCCTAGGTTGCTTCTACCTGTTCTTTTTTTATTACAACACCTACAAAAGGGATGTGTCTTAGGTTTGTCTTTTCAAGTCATTCTCCCTTTGCAAAACTTAATGTAACTTTAACCTGTGTTTGTTAAAAATGTTGGGAAAGAAGCAGCCTTCTTATCTCTGATCCACTGACTCACAGAGGCTGCCTTGCTAACAGGGGCTTTGCTGCAGCTTCACATTGTGCTTACTAAAAAATAACACCTGTTAGTCTAAAACCTAGGGAAAAAACTGTTTAAAACGGTGTGTTACTAAAAACTTATAGTTTTAACTTCTATAAACACTCCTCTGTAAAAGGGCTACATGGTGGGAAAATGCGGGGGGGGGGTCCGTTTCTTTAGATAAGAATAAAACAGTTAAAGGAGAGGGGGAAAGGTGGGAGTTGGCTCTTGTTTAAAATCTTGGGACTCTAGGATTGGTTCAGGAAAATGAATTCTATGACGCTGCTGTAAAACCACCTCTGACTGGGCCGATCCAAAGGTGGTGATAATGAGTCTGAGAGGGTCTGAACCAGAAGAGTTGCCTCATTCTACAGAAAGACTGAAAAGGTGAGAATTCTCGCTCTCTTTCTGATTCCACCATGTGCTCTCTAGCTTTGCCCTTTGCAGAGGGAGCTCTCTTTCTTGCCCTCTTCTTTCTTTTAACCTCTCTCTTTTTTTCTTAACCTACCCTGATACTGAATGCTTTTCTAGTTACTTTCTTACCCTGTGCTCACCAAACGGGCTCTGCCTGCTTCTCTCTCTCATTCTGATTTCACCCTGTGCTCTATCTTTGCTCTTTGCACAGAGGGCTCTCTTTTCTTCTCCTGTTCTTTCTTTTAACCTCTCTCTTTTTTTCTTAACCTACACTGGTATTGAATAGTTTAAATGCTTTTTTTATTCACTTTTTTACCCTGTGCTTACCAAACAGGCTCTGCCTTTCCCTTTTTAAACCTAGTTTACAATATTATTTAATTTTTTCTTAACCCACCCTGACATTTCATACACCTTTTACATTTATCTCCAAATTTTCTATTCTCCAAACTCAGCCTTTACCATCATCTCTCCTTACTCAAACTCACTAAAAATCTCTCTTCTTTCAAACTAAAACAAAAATCCTTCTATTCTTTCATAACCAGCCTCTTTTCTTCAATAACTTACCTCTCTTCTTTCAAATTTCCTTTTTTTCCACTAAACCTCACTCACTTTCTTTTTTCCTCTTCACACTCTCTCACACTCTTCTTTCAACCTTTTTCTCTCCATGTACCCAAGCACAAACAAACACAACACTTCCCCTAGTCAAACACACACACACACATCTTTTTCAAAATGGCTGATGGCACCACTTTCTGGTGCTAATAGAAACAGGATGGGAAGGCGGGACATGAGCCCTAAAAGGGGCGTGGAAACCTGTCAAAATTGCATGGTGATGAATACTAGCGAGTTAATTACTACCTGCTACCTCTCCTGCCAAGGGGCGTGAAGCTGCATTAATGAATGTTGGTGAAAGCCTTTCGTCCCCTCAGCTGAAGGGCGGGCGGGCGGCTGTGGCGTGTGGTGCACGGTGGGGAATGTTTTCCCTGCTCTACAGCTGGGATCTGAGCATGTCAAAGCTGCCTAGCAGATTTTTATGTCCCTCTCGCTCAATTGAGCACCTGACCGAGCTGGGCCAGGCGCTGAGGAGGACACGGGCCCTTTGCCTGGACTAAGACACGGGCTGGGGTTAAGGTCAGGTGGATCTAATGTGGCTCAGCTCAACCTGCTCCTAGTGAAGATGCAGGTCAGAGCTTTAGCTCCATTGTGGCTGGTGGAGTTGTGGTGTGGCCAGAAGCCAAGGCCGGACC
Organism: Mauremys reevesii; assembly: GCF_016161935.1. Classification (NCBI taxonomy): domain Eukaryota; kingdom Metazoa; phylum Chordata; order Testudines; family Geoemydidae; genus Mauremys; species Mauremys reevesii. The sequence goes on from NC_052642.1 coordinate 1,530,691, forward strand.
TGGGACAGGTGAATCCAGCCCACGGGTGGGGTGCAGAGGAAACGGGTGGGGGAAGAGGCGGAGTTGTGGGGAGGAGGAAGGGCGTTTGGGGGTGATAGCTGTACAGGAGCTGGACTATGTGGCACTGTGAAGGGGTGAGGGGGATTTGGGGACTGGGGCGGAGGTGGGCTGGGGGGAGGGGCAGGTAGTGAGAGCCAGATGGGGTCTTAGAGGAGCGAGGGGTTTGGCTGTGGGGGGAGGCTGAGGACGTTGATTGTGTGGTGGGGAGAAGGGAGGGAGGGTAATGGCAGGGGAGGAATGAGGTGAATTCTGTAGGGTGGGGGGGATGGGCTGGGTCCATCCAGTCACCACCACACCCCCTTCCCCCCATCCAGCCCCAGGTCCCCCACCCACAGCCCCATTCCACCCATCGAGCCCCCTGACCCCCACCCATCCCCCCGTCCTCCCATGCAGCCCACTGACCCCCACCCACAGCCCCCTTCCTCCCATCCAGCCCACTGAACCCCACCCATCACCCCGTCCACCCATCCAGCCCCCTGACCCCCACCCACAGCCCCCTTCCTCCCATCCAGCCCCCTGACCCCCACCAATCCCCCCTTCCACCCATCCAGCCCCTTGAACCCCACCCACACCCTTCCACCCATCCAGTCCCCTGACCCCACCCACCCCCTTCCTCCCATCCAGCCCCTGAACCCCACCCCCTTCCACCCATCCAGCCCCCTGAACCCCACCCCCACCCCCCTTCCTCTCATCCAGCCCCCTGACCCCCACCCATCCCCCCTTCAACCCATCCAGCCCCTTGAACCCCACCCACACCCCCCTTCCTCTCATCCAGCCCCCTGAACCCCACCCCCACCCCCCTTCCTCTCATCCAGCCCCCTGACCCCCACCCCCACCCCCCTTCCTTCCATCCAGCCCCCTGACTCCCACCCACACCCCCTTCCACCCATCCAGCCCCTGAACCCCACCCCACCCCCTTCCTCCCATCCAGCCCCTGAACCCCATCCCCTTCCTCCCATCCAACCCCTGGACCCCACCCACACCCACCCCCTCCTCCCATCCAGCCCCTGACCCCACCCATCCCCTTCCTCCCATCCAGCCCCTGAACCCCACCCACACACCCTTCCACCCATCCAGCCCCTGACCCCACCCACCCCCTTCCAGCC